>NC_079385.1:17997802-18242802 GCF_021018895.1 Seriola aureovittata | reverse complement strand
GTTCATCCTTGAGTGCAAGTGAACGTTTGTGCGAGATTTGAAGAAATTCTATATCGTATTCACGGGGCCAAAACCATATTTTGTGAGCTCACCACGCCCTTGACCTTTGACCTTTAACCCCAAAAATCTAATGAGTTCATCTTTGAGTCCTAGTGAATGTTTATGCCAAATTTGAAGAAGTTCCTTCAATGTGTTAATGAGATATCGTGTCCACGAGAACGGGACGGACGAACGGACAACCTGAAAACAATATGGTGGCTCCGACTGTCGCCGGCGCAGAGGAGCAACAAATATAAAGTTAAACAGTTTAGATGTTTAAACAATAAGACGGAGGATGGAGGAGCCGACACTGATCATTTCCGACCCTGATCATGTGGATGAAACCTGGGTGAACGATGGTTCACCTCCGTCGGTTACGTACATGACAGTTTAAACAGTGTGTCAGTGTAAAGCAGTCAGATGTTCCACTGAGGTTTTGTTCTGCTGTTTGCTTCATTACAAAGGCAGCCAACAACACAAGCACACTGTCCAGGTGCACCAGCATGAATACACACACACACACACACACACACACACACACACACACAAACACAAACACACGGCTGGTTCATTTAACTTTCAGACAGTGACAGTAAAGCCCACTTTAAACACCGAGTGCAACACAAGACCCAAAACAGCTGGGTTCTCGTCAAGTCAGCTATACTTAACACACACACACACACACACACACACACACACACACAGTTCACCCATGCATAACGAGAGCAAACAACACAGCCTATTTGAAGCAGCTTGAGCTTTTTACATTAAAATAGCCTCATGATTATGCATGCATGCTAAATTGCAGCTGAGCAGATCCACGGGGAGCGTTCCACTCTGCGTTATTTGTAAATAATAAAATCCACTCAGTGTGTTTCCTGTGTTACACTGTGAGTAATAAACACAGAAGAGGGACACACAGGATGTTTGGAGGCTACAGACGGACAGTTTGTAGGTCTGAACGCCCACGTCACCGCCGTTGAGTGTTTGTGACTGACGGGAGTCAAACTGGTCGTCAGTCCTGAAGCTCAACGGTTCAATTTATAAACAGTTATTTTCTTTATCACAAATACCGTGCAAAGCTTTGACCAGTTCAAGGGTCAATCAATCAACCAATCAATCAATCAATCAATCAATCAATCAGCTTCATATTAAAACTAATGCTATACACCGTCCCCAGGGCGGGGGAGGGTCGCGTTGGGTCGCCCTTATGTCCCGCTGGGGTTCCTGGACGTGTTGCCACCACTTCATCATTTCACATTGTTAAATCATAATTAATAATATTATTATAATATAACATAAATAACACATATTCATACTAGTCATAACACCACCACACTCTTATCATCATTATTTAATTACATTCACAATATTAAATTAGCATATTTATTTGTGGTGAGATTTATTATTATTAATAATTTTTTTCTTTTTGATATTATATACATTTATTATCATTATTATTATTATTATTATTATTATTATTATTATTATATATTGTTTTGTTTGAGACCCTTTTTCCTGTTTTATTAATAGTGAATTTGTGCATTGATTATTGCCTTTATTGATGATATAATACAGCTCTGTAGGAAAGTAAAGAAGTTGTAGCTATTAAACACTTTTATATTTTGTCTGAGCTTTTTTTACTTTAAAAACTAGTTACATTTTTTTTGAGTTAAATACTAAATTCTGGCATTTAAGAAGCTTAAGTGTGTGTTAAATGAATCACACGAGGTGAAGTGTATGAATGTGTGTGTGTGTGTGTGTGTGTGTGTGTGTGTGCAGTACACTGCCTGTATGGTTCTTACTTGTTTGTGCACTCCAGAGTTTCCACTTTCCTGCGTAGTTCGTTGTTTTCGTTGGAGCAGGTCTCCACCCTGTGGTCAGACAGGAGAACTGCAGGGTCAGTGGCTACATCTCCACACAATGTCAATTATTTTCATTTTGCATGACTTTTATATTATTACATAATATTATATGGTCTCAATTTTTGTTTATGCTGCAGATATTTCAGATTTATTTTTTCAATTAAATTTTTATTCCACATTATTTACAGAGTTAAAATTCAACCTGAATGTACAAGAAATCCAAGTTATTGAATGATTCAAGGTCAAAACATCAAACAGAAAATTATTTAAAAGCTTTAAAATATAAGATTTCTTCATTTGTACAATAAAAAAAAAACTAATTGCAAAAACTCTAAATGAGAAACTGATAATTAAATTAACAGAACTCAGGATTTGCTCATTAAAGTAGCAGCAGTAATTATGTGATATAGTATGAAGTCGGTTTGTTCCTGCAGAGTGATTCAGGTGTTTTTTCGATACAGTTTATGATGATAGGATGAAGAAGAGGAAGACTCACTTCTTCTCCAGAGCGTCCATGTACTCCTTCTTCTTCCTGCGACTCTCCTGAGCTGAAATCTGAGAGAGAGAGAGAGAGAGAGAGAGAGAGAGAGAGAGAGAGAGAGACACTTGCTCATTCATGAGTATTTTATTCAGTTTATTCGTGTTTGTAAACACAGACATATCTGACTGAGAGAAGTGACGTAGTTAGACGCTGTAACTACGCTGGTATTGAAAGTTATTATGACACGTCGGGCAGATAAATGAGTCCAGGCTGAAGTTTGTACCTTGTTCTTGATTTTCCTGCGGATCTTCTTCAGCGCCTTCTCCTCGGCCTTGGTGAGCGGCAGCTTGGTGGGAACGGGGTAACCTTCGGCCACCAGGGTGCGACGCTCCTCCTCGGTCAGGATCAGCGGCCCTGAGCCCTGCAGCTTCTACACACACACACACACACACAAACATAAAACTGGTGTTTAACAACAGGAAACTTGTGGATGAGATAAGACGTGTAATTAGTGTTGAAGTGCTTATGCAACTAAAAAATCTAAAAGCGGTGTGGCGACACTTTGAGGCACATTGTCGTTCTGGTATCCAGAGACCATCACAGCACTTACGTGAGGAGCGGTGAGCAGGGGGGAGTTGGACAGGGAGGAGGCGGCGCGGGGCGACACCTTCAGGCTGGCCTGGGATGGGGAGGGGCTGGTGGGGGAGGTGGGGCAGGAGAGGCCGGGCGTGGCGTGGACGGGGCTCTGGCTGCCCTCCGAGTCACTGCCGTGGGAACTGGGAGGAGTGGGAGGCATCTGCAGAGACTCCAGACCTGAAGCACGACGAGACAGAGGTTTTATGAGTATTTCAGACTTGGAGGCAATTTGTATCTGACCTCTGGTGACCTCGAGTGGTCACTGACCTCAGCATTGCATTTTTCCATCACTCTCCGTTATAATCATGTATATCTTTGCCCATATTGCATTTTTGTTCTCACAAAGACGCTTATTTGCTGCTGTGTTTTGCTCAGAGCACCAGTTTTGCAGGGGGGGGGGGGCTGCAGACCCCACAGTTTATTATTATTATTATTATTATTATTATTATGAGCTGCTGGACACCTGAATCTATCATCAAAAATAATTATCTATTTATTGAGGATTACAAATGTGAATGATTTTCTTTTCTTAATTTATGGAACAATACAAATATAAATAAAATAAAAAAGTGTAATATCCTTTTGGTTGTTAAGAGAAAAAAGTTTATAGAGATATTTCTGAGGGTTACACACGTGAATAATTTTCTTCTCTATTTGTGAGAAGCTTCATTGATAAGATTATAAACTGGCAGATAGAAGCATTTTGCAGTTAAACTCCATGGTTTATAAAAACACTGGAGAAAGTTTCACGTTCATCATAAAAATCCACAATAACTTTCTGTATACAAGATTATCTGCTGCACTATTAAGTAAATGCTTCGACTTCCTCGTCTCAGCTCTCAGGTGTGTGTGAGCAGACGGCCAGCAGAGGTCCTCGCAGCGTCATGTGACTGATGCGCAACAGCAGGAAGTGAGAGATTCTGACCTTTGGGTGAAAGATTGAGAAACTGATCCACTTCATGAGGCTCCAGTTTAATCTGAGGGATGATATTCTCCTCTTTTATCTGCGGGAAACAGGAAAGAAGAAGAAGAAGAAGAAGAAGAAGAAGAAGAAGAAGAAGAAGGTTACACACCATGAAAAATGTCTGAAAATGTTTCATCCTGAGTCTCTCGTCTCTCACCTTGATGCCTTTGCCCTGGTGTTGGCTGGTGACTGCGGTCTGAGCTGGGGTGGCGGCGGGGGCCACGGCAGGGCGCTCAGGTGCTTGGGCCCCCTCGCTAGAGGCCAGAGACAGGGAGAGGGTGGGGAGGAGGGAGGGGGTCTCGCACAGGAGGCCTTCAATAACTTCCTCCTGCTCCATGGGCCACTCGGCCGAATCCCCATCAGACTCTGCTGCAGAACAGACACGGATCATTGACACTGTCTTTACTGACACTGAGTCCTTTTTGTACATTTCACACCAACATCCAACATCTTTATCTCTATGTTTCTTTCCTTTATCTGTGATATAACCAAAAAATGAGGCTGTGATGTGTACCTGCGTGTGTTTATATAACAGGTATGTATCTGGTGGCATGTATGAGGGAGAGGGTCATTCATCACTATTTAACATAACATTATATTATCTGTACGTTTCTGCGGTTGCTAATTTTCTGATCCCATGTTTGTTCATCACTTTATAATCTGTAGAAGCGAAAGAACCAGAACTAACAGACACTGTAGAACAATTATTTTATTTCTGTTGATAGAGGAAGATTCATTTGAACTAGTTTCATTCTCAGTTTATTACATTTTTTGGTCATTTTTAAAAAAAAATATCTTTCCAATAATATAAAAATCAGCTTGTTTTGACTCCCTTTGTCGTCCATATGGAAAAAGTGATTGATGGTGAAAAACACACCAACATCTGTCTGAAGTTTGGTAACACCAGCTGACATCATCCACCTGTCTCACCTGCGTCACTGCCTTGCTCTCCGGTCAGGTGCGACAGGGGCGACTGTGGCCGGCTGTCCCCGCAGAGCGAGTAGCTGTGCTCGGCGGTGATGTGAGGGGGCAGAGGGGAGGACGGGGACAGGTCCGCTCCGTCCTCGCCCTCCATGGCCTCCACTCCGCCCCTCACCCCGGAGAGGAAGGGGTCGCTGAGCAGCTGGCCCAGCAAAGCATCCTGGGACAGGTCGTCGAGGAGCTCGGAGAAGTGCTGCACAGAGGAGACAGAGAGGAGGATGTTTAATACGAGGCCTCACACAGACGGATAATTATAGAAAGGCTGTGACTAATACTGTAGCTGGGAGTCTATGACACAGAGCGTGCAATTACAGACTCTTTAATTTTTTATTGCCACCTTTCCTTGAAGCCCCCCCCCCCCCCCCCCCCCCCAGGAAACACTAAAGCAGCCAATCAGAAACCTTTAAAACCGTCTTTCACTTAAAACAAACAACCCCATCAATCAGTGTGTCTCTGTCTATGTGTGATTCTCAGTGTGGTGATACATTCACAAAACACACTCCTCTACCCTTAACTCCATCTTTCATCCCCCCCCCCCCACATTCCTGCAGCTGCATTCTTCTTCTCTGAACAAGGGGAGTGTGTGTAGATCTCCCTCCGTGATCAGGTGTTATGACTGGTGTAAACAAAACGCAGCCAAAGCAAAACCTTGGCGGTGATGTGTTGAATACATACTCTGTGTGTGTGTGTGTGTGTGTGTGTGTGTGTGTGTGTGTGTGTGGTATGTCCTCTAACAGGAAACTTGTGCATAAGGCCTCTAATTAGCATTCAATTAGCATTTAGCAAATCGTCTTGGCCTTACGTTTCATATAAAAAAACATCCACACGAAGGCTGCAGTTAATATTAACGTTCATTATCTGCTGAGATTTTTTCCTGATTAGTTGATTAATCATCAAATGTTAGGAACAAGTGAGATAATAAGTCGACAGTGATATAAAACAAAATCAGCAAATCCTCGTTTAAAGAAGCTGAAACCAGAGAATAATTGATATTTTTGTTGCTGTTGATCAACTAATTAATTAACTGAAGTGTCAGCTCAGTGCCATCATTATCCCAGCATAGTTGATCTTCCCTATCATCATTATTATTATTATTATTATTATTATTACTTTGTCACTGACGAGCCTCCGTACCTCAGTCTTTCCTATGAGACCTGCTCTCTGTATTTTGTAATATGCAGAACTTGCTATAAATCAAACATATTTTGGATCATTTTTGTGCCACGTTGTGGTCGACTGCTGTCAGTTTGCACATGTGACAAATTCTCTTTTAGATTATTTATTCATGTGTTTTGTTGAAATTGGGAATTACATCATGTTTACACCCATGAGCCAAAAACACAACATCATCTTCTGTGTGTATCATGTTGTTCGGGGACAGAACGGTGTTTTTATCCATATGAAAACTTCACGGTTCTCCAGTCCTGTCCTGACTTGAACTCAATGCACCAAGAGAATGGGAAAAAATTTCTGATGTAACTTCGAGTTGTGTTACCAGGCAGACTACACTGAATGTGTCCAATGGAAATATTAGCCATATGGGACCAGTCTGGGCTCAGCCAATGAGAGGGAAACAAGCCATTTAAATCAGACACACATGAAATAGAGACAAAGAAAGAAAGGAGGTTCTGCTGATTTAGAAAAAGACAATCTACAGTTTAAGTACGTTATCTTTAGTTATGTAACGTCAGACAAAAGAGGGATGACATGGACGGGACAGATGGATGAAGCGAGAGTGAAATCAAGATGGAGGAAAGGAGGAAACAGGAGGAGGGCGGACGGCCGAGCGCCAAGCATGTGGCTTTGATTACAGTCGGAAAAGAAGAGGACTCGACCTCCAGTATTTTCTCTTCGTCACGCTCAGAGTGAAATGACCTCCTCACTTCATAAACACACAGCACACTCCTGCCGCCGTATGCTGCCCTACAAGGCCCGATCTCAGGCCTCTGCTGGTGTGTGTGTGTGTGTGTGTGTGTGTGTGTGTCATGCAAACACTGACAGCGTACCGTGAATCTACTAAAGGGAGGAGGGGGCAAATATTTACACATTTATCCACCAGTGGGTCCTTTTCTAACTTTATGCAAAGACCTTAAGAGCATGTCGCTGAAAACAAGCCCACGATATGAATGTAGTAATAAATACTGTGAAAGTGCACGTGCCACATCACGAGCAAACATTTACAATAGTTTACAACGTTTTACCTCCTCCCCGAGCGTCTCCTGGCAACAACTAAATCTCCACGGTTACCGGGAGCCATCAAACTGTGGCTGATATTATCACACCCCTTCAGATCTTTGTACCCACACACACACACACACACACACACACACACACACAGACAGTCGTGGGCTTTGCTGTGATGATGACAGTAATTATAATTTCAGCTCAAATTAATAAAATACCAGCTGTTGCTTTTCAGCAGCTAAACTGAAAAACATGAAAATAAAAAAAAAAAGCTTTAGGTTTTTGAAAATCCCCCAAAAAAAGTTTTAAAAATATCATGTTGAAAAATGAAATGAAGGAAATCCTGTACGTGCATTTTAAACAGGAGTATGGTGATAAAAGCTGATTATAAAAGTTGATGTTTCTCCGGTATCACAGGAAGTTAATTCAACATCACCCTGAAATATTCTGGTTTATCGATGATCAACTATCGGACAAACTGTTCCAATTTTAACGTGTTTAAGTTGATGTCAAAAGATTTATAACTTTTGCTGTCAACTTTAAATTTTCTTGATTTTTCTTGTACAGTTGTACTGAAATAGACCTGAAAAAAAGTCATGTTTTTGCTTGAAAAAGAATTTTAACGTTTAGTTGATTATCAAAATATTAAGTGACTAATTGTTGCAGCTATAAACTGAAATATAAAACTTTGCCAAATGTTTTACTATTTTCTGGTTCATGTAGAAATGATCATGAGATGCTTAAAAAGATGTAAGAAATCCAGGTTTGGTTTCAGCTCAAAAAGAGGAAAAAAAACATCACGATGGGAAAAGAAAAAGGGCGTAGTTTTAACGGAGGAGTAATTACACAGAAAACCACTTTTAAACACAAAACTGAGACATAGTTTGTGGTTTGTTTGACCTTTGACACCGCCCTTTTCGCCTCTTTGCCTTTTTTCTCTTTACAATACAGCAGGACGGCTCTCAATAAAAATCACCTTTTAAAATCATCTCAGAAATAAATAAATGATCCGTCCAGCGTGAGGACGCAGACGGGGATAAATCCTTGTCTTGTTCAGGGACAGGAAACGGGTTGAGGTCCGTGAAAACAGAACCACGCCAAGGCTTTTATAGACTCCCTGTCATTTCTGCATGTGGAGTGTGCGGTTGTGGTTGTGTGAAAGAAAAAAGAAGCAGTCGGCCCGGGCTGCTGCAGCATCAGTCACCGGGGCAGGGTGTAACTCATCACACACACACAACAGAAACCTCTTTGTCTTTGCAGACCAACAGTGAGGTGTTATTTAGGGCCGGCTGTAACTCTACACTCTCCAGCTGGGAAACAGAAGGAGCTGAAGCCTGAATGGGAAAACTGGGAGTTTAAACTGGAACTAGGGCAACAATCAGTAGGTCACCAGCTCCTCTGAAGGAACAAGTGGTGATAACAAAGAGGTTATATCCTCATATTTTCCTGTATAAAAAATCACATAATAAGAAGCAGGGAACACTGCTGAAAGTGCAGATCGTAATCTTTTAATTGAAGCCACGATGAAGGGCTGCAGATGGAGAAGGAAATGCAGAGCGATTTCCTCCAGCAGCAGAAATCTTGTGTTATGCAAACAGACACAAAACCTTTTGTAAACCCTTTGCGAGCTTAGCTTTACTTCATCTGTGCCTGATCCTAATCGAATCAGAGAACGAAGCGATGAATTGAAAACTGGGTCAGAAGTCTGTTGAACAAAGAGCAAATTAAGCGTTTCAATTAGCTGGATTGTTTATGGCACCATGGGGATTGACTGGAGGGTCGACGGCGACGCCCCACCGCTGTGAAGTTCCTGGTTTTACAGTTCAAACAGAAAAACTTTGTGTCGGGAAATAATCACAATAAAACTACAACCCATCCAGCCTCAGTTCACAGGATTGTGAGTTCAGTAAACAAAACAATCATAGTTAGTGTCTCTAAATGGAGCTATTGCTACATAGCTAACATTAGCATTAGCGGCTGTTTACTTTCCAGTCTAGAAGAAACATTGTGATTAATTCCTTTACTCAACAACAGCTGTCTCCATTGGTGGAAAACAACCCTCCTGTTTTGCTTCTATTTCTATCGCTTCTTTTCTCCTATTGAAGTTAGCATGCTACCCAGCTAGCTCCAGCCCAGTTGCCCTGACTCGTCACTTTCCGATACCGAGTCACTGTAGCGTCCAATATCTGAAGACGTGGTGCTGTTCAGAGGACGTATTATAACCTCTTGTGTTATGAAGACAACGATGACTGAAGCTCTTGGCAAGACTCATAAGTAAACAGCTGCTAATGCTAACGCTAGCTATGTAGCAATAGCAAAACTGGCTAGGTTAGGAGCAGGGGCGTCATTTCATCTACCAAGCTACATCCAAGAACAACAATGCTAGAAGCTAATGATTAGCAGTTATCGCAACTCTTAAATTGACATATTAACGTTAAATATATTCCTATCTGCAACCGTAGCTTCTATTACAACCAAAAACGTCCCTGACATGTCATTGATTTATTGATTCCCGTCAACAAATCAGCAACATTAACACGATATCTGACTAAATGTCTGATTGTCGGCCTGTTTCAGGAATGGTTTTTACAATATATTTGTTGTGTGGATCAATCAATTCTCTGCTAGGAAGTAGTAACATAAATATAGATAAAACTATATGTTATGGAGAATTAGTCTGTTGTTATTCTAAGTTACTCTTGATTTAGACATTGCCAGTTTTAAATCACTTTCTTCTTTTTTTTATAATTTTTTACTATTTGCACTTCATTTTTGGACATTTTGTCTGTGTTAACACATTAAACACTAATTAATCCCAAAGTTTTGGTTTAATTGACTAATTTTGACATTAGAATATATAGTTTTAGTAGTAAAACTAAGCCTATTCAACTCTATTAGGAAGCAATCACTGAAATATTATACTTTTCAGAAACAGCTGATTGATCTATTTTTCAAAAGTTTTGATTATAAGATAAGAAAAAAAACTTTAGTGAAGTTTATACTATTAAATATGAATAAATGCCACAGCGTCATGTGACTTAGTGAAGGCTAAAGTGTTAACATGGAGCATCAATGTACTTCTCGTCAACTGGGAAGTAAACCAGTCAGACGTTCTTCTAAAAAACAAAAATGGTGAAATCCTACAACAACTAGTTAGCAGTGAGTGAGAAGGCTTGTCAATAAAAGCCTGGACAGCTGTGTGGGTCACTGGTTAGCAGCTTAATGAAGGGTCTGACAGCGGGAGGGGAGGGAAGGAATGTCCTCTCGGCCCTGTGATTCTGCTGTAACTGAGGATCTGTGTGTGCGTCTGTTTTAACCCTTAACGGCCACAGTTTTAAAGAAGTAAGACCAGGAAGAGGAAAGTGTGATGATGTAACACCTTCCTCTCACTGAGAAGCCAAACCAGATGTGAGAGAGAGAGAGAGAGAGAGAGAGAGAGAGAGAGAGAGAGAGAGAGAGCTGGAAAAAATGTCTGACAGAACCCCACTGAGGCCTGAGGGTCATTTATCTCCAGTGTGTTTCCAGCTGAGTGTGTATTTGTATGTGTACCTTGCCCTGGACTCATCTGAGTGTACTTTTGTTGATGACACATACACACACACACACACACACACACACACACACACACACACACACACACACACACACACACACACACACACATACACTCATAAAAAATAAAGGCAAACACACACTCTCACCCACAATGAATTCATATCAAGATAAATTCAGTGACTCGTTGCGTTTGATTTGGATCCAGGTTGCTGGTTTGTGGCAGCCTCCAGCACAGATCACAGATCACCGACACGTGTCCCATCACAACCAGATAACCAGTATTAAAGGTTGAAGACGTATCTGAGTGTTAATCTACACACTGAACTGTCAGTCTGCTTCAAAGTGATCAGAGTCCTTATCGTCAATAACAGTGAAGAAAAGGGACAAGACTTCATTTATTTGAACTCTGGTGAAACAAACTTTGGTAAATCAACCTTTAAAAACAACATCCATTACAATTTTCCTAAAGCCATTAATATAAAAACAACTATTTGGAAAATAGTCAAGTTATTAAGTTATTAAGTATTATAAAAGGGTAAAGAGTTGTAAATGTTATTAAGTTATTAATAAATAATAATAATAATAATAAACATTGGGTTTCTTTCTGACGACTTTCTTTTTAATACGTCTTTAATGGATGACTTTCCCAGAAGGTCAAAGGTCAAACTCTCAAACTTTCTGATGAATTAAAGCGATAAAAAGAGAAAGCAGGTGTATCGACGCAGGATTTCTATACATAAGTTCAACTTGCCTTCCTTATAAAGGAGTCGAGTGTCTGGACCAACAAAGGTCCTGCAGTCATACTCTACTTTGGTCCGAATGATTATGATGTAAAACATCCAAAGCATGATGCTGCTGCACGGACATTTAACACAAACCATCGCTATACAAGCCTTTTTTGGCCAAGAAAGAGAAAGCGTGTCCTTCCAGGTTTTTCCTTGGAAGAAACAGGAACATGTTACAAGTGAATTTACAGCTCTCTTTATTCTAGGAGAGTCACTCCTGCACTTCTGCCCCAGCTTGTTTAAAAGCTTCGCTCAGCTGTATTTTGTGGTAAATGTCCTTCATTTTGTCTCCCAGCTGGTCGGACATGCTCGTAAAAATCCAGTTCCTCTACCTCCTGCAGCCGATTCCCACCGCTCTGCTCGACTTCCCAAAACACTTGAAGATAACGAGAGCACAACATTTGCATATTTGACCCTCAGTTTTTTTTTCTGTGGTAACTGTTAATCATTGTTAGCATTCATGGCTGAAAGCGGTGGATCCCACTCCCGCAGCTGTGCGCCATGGAGGAATGCTAACAATGTGCACGAGCAGCAGGGATTCCTGCACAAGCTCCAAATACAATCTTTTAAATTTTAAGTGCAAAAAACAATATGTTGCATTAAACACAGCAGCGGCCTTTGACTTAAAATAAATTACAAAGATTTTGTCTTTTTTCCAACGTCCAAATCTATAGTGAAGCTAGTGAACGAATGAGGCAGTTTTTCTCTTCGTTCACCCTTCGAAAAACACAATTGTTTGTTGGATAAATTACTAGCGCGGTGGCTATTTTAGACGCTAGCTTCCTGTGTCAGAGCCTGAGTTTACTGCAGATACATACATGAAAAAATAGCTAAAAGAAAAAAGGTCGACTGGCAGAAATAACAACTTTTAAAACAACATATGTCTCCAAGCGACCGATACCCAGAGTCCTGTCAGACTGAGGAATGAAGTGAAACAACAGTCTGATAATCAGTGGGATTCATTCCCAACAAGATCCAAGAGCCACAAACTGCTGTTCCCGGCCCATAGATCGATAATCAATGTCTAATCAAACCGAAGACAAGACTTGCACCGTAACAAGCCAATACAAATCTCTGAATCCAGAACCGAAACCACGGGGACGTTTGCCAGATTTCAGCTGAGTCAGCCCACGCCGTGAGATAACGGTGACAGCGAACAGAGCCGTATATCGCCGTGGAAACACTTCACATCAGTTGTAACAGCACCGGGCATCGATACTGAGTCAGGACAACAAGACAAATCACAGGCCTCGGAGGGGCTCTGCTATCTGGGGCTTATCTGGAGGTGGTGGTGGGGGGGGGGGGGGCGACTGCAGGAGGCGAGCCCAGCAACAAGACTTCCTGTCTGGACTTAGACCGTCATCTTTAATGAATAACCCCCCCCCCCCCTGTGTATTTACGTATACTTGTTCCCACATGCAGACACACAAACAGCACATTTGTCTCCCTGACATCACCTCTTCCATAATGTCTGTCTGGTCCCCGGCCGTGAGCGAACTCCCGACGCTCGGCCAAAATGAGCTCGCCTCACAAAAATGTCCTCATTCGGAGGAGAGACTCTGGGCTGGTTCTCACAGGGATAAGAGCACGACACAGACACTCCCTGACCCAGATCCCACACATCTATCCCAGCTCCGTGTGCCAACAGGACGAGGCAACGAGGACACCAGGAAAAAACAAGATGATAATGGAAGAAGAAGTAAAGAATTTCTTTCAAGTTTCTCAGGAAGCGAGGAAATCCTGAGACGATTCAGGCTGCAACTAATGATTATTCTCATTTATCTGCCTTTTTTAAAAACTTTTTATTTACTGATGAATCATTACGTCTATAAAATGTCAGAAAAAGGTGAATATGAGAATTTCATGAAGCTTAAAGTGACATCTTCAATATTCAGTTTGCTGTAAAAGAGTGAAATCAGTGTAAAGTGAATATATTTTCCATTTTCTTCTGTTGGTTTGACAGAATGAGCTTCACAACAACATTATGTTTGGCTGTAGGAACTTATAATGGATGTTCAATAACGAAAACAACAACAAACAACCACCACACCTCTTTCTAGAGAGCTCTGAGGTGGATGCTTTGCCCCCCCCCCCCAACCCTCGGGGGCAGATTTCCTTCTCTGTGCAGGGTCAAAGGTCACACAGACTAATCACATACTTAGATTGAAGGTGAATCTTTGTGAAGAACTTTTCCCCCCTAAAATGCCTATAATGTATATTTAAAATCAGACACCATCCCGTCACTGTCGTCCACATACACTATCATTAAGTAGATGGTTTATATCGAATTAAAGATTCATTTATCTGCTTTGGCATGATTATATATTTGACTCCTTGCTTTAAATAAGAATGTGACGGAGGGTGGGGGGGTGATGGTTAACGGATGTAAACAACAGGATGTGAGAGAGAATAACAGTGGGCGTCACGTCCAGCCGAGCTGCGGGTGTTTACTCTCCACCCACAGGCGAGGACGCCAATACACAAAAACATGCGAGTGTGACAGAAGTCACAGCAGCTCCATCACAGAACGGTTTCCAAAGCTGCAACGTCCCTTTTTTTCCCTGTCGAACACTCGCTCGTCCTGGATCCATTAACGTTTCATGATTGTGGAGGAAAAAAGAAAGAAAAAAAAAAGGCCTTAATGTTGAAGTTTATGCGGAGGCACGACAGGAAATGGGTTCCAAATGGGAAGAGTGGGAAAAGTCAAAGTGCAAGACTATGAGTCAGTTGTTATCAGTGCACGTGTGTGTGTGTGTGTGTGTGTGTGTGTGTGTGAATCAGTAATACAGATGAGCAGCGGAGGCCTCAGACTGAGACGATAAAGAAACTCAGATTTCCAATATGACAAATGGAAAAACCGTCTCCTTCTCTGATTGTACAATCCCTCCTCCTCCTCCTGAGGCTTCCCAAAAGTTCAAAATTCAACCCCCAAAACACACACACACACACACACACACAGTTACACAAACTTTCCAGTCTTACTTTGTCACACTGACCGCTCATTCAGCACAACCCCCACTCTTCCCCCACAAACACACACACTGACCCTCCAGATGTTACACAACGACTTCACCAGACTCACACAGGCTTTTTCGGGTTGCTGTCTAAATTCCTGACTATAACAAATCCCATTAAAAAAAAACACAGAAGCTAATAATCAAGCGAAGCTATCGACGAGTATTCTTCTTCCTTTGAGCTCCACTGTTTCCACAAAATATTAAAAACACATTAATGAGCCTTATTGTTGCTCGGGGCGACAAGAACACACACACACACACACACACACTGTAGTTTATTTTGACTGACACACACCATCCTGCTCATGGAAAGACTGAAGTTTGTGTTAACAGTCCCTAACAACTGGACTGTTTCCTCCTGTTTGAGGAACGTTTGGTAAAAACTAGAGTTTTTAGTTTTTAGTTTTTGGTGAGAAAACACAAAAGTTGTGTTCGTTTACAGGAAAACTTTAAATGTAAAACATCATGTCAAAGTATCAGCAGACCATTAGTCCATCTATAACTCGACTTGCTGCCAAACAGCTGATAGATGCTGCAGAGACTCTGTTTATGTGAAACACAAGCACAACTGTCTTCCTATGTCTCTCTCTCATCCTCCCTCTCTCTCTTATCCTGCCCTCATCCTGTGTATACTTGTTTAAAACTGGGTCAACACACAATCTCTCTCTCTCTCACACACTCACACACACACACACACACACACACACACACACAGATGCATAACTTTTTCCATCTCTCCACTGTAACACTGACCGGTCATCAAGTACCATTACGCACGCGCACGCACACGCACACACACACACACACACACACACACACACACACACACACACACACACACACACACACACACACACACACACAGCTCCAGTGTGAACTCCTTCACCTCTTCTCCTCACACACTTAAGAGTTTTCTCCTTTTGTATTCATGACTTTTCTTCCTTCTCTCTTCTTCCTTTTGCATCAACACGTGTCGTCTGTAAATCGCTTCGTTGATTTAGTTTGGGTTTAGTTCCGTTTATCGTCTGGTCTCTTTGTGTTTTATCTGCTTGTTTCTGCAGGATAATCCCTCCAAACATTCGTTGTCAAGGTGAGTAAAGATCTCTGTTTTTTGTTTTGTTTTTTAATTGAAGGATTCCTCCCTCCACCTCCTGCTGGATGCTGGGTAAAATCTGGGTCAGTGCCGGTCTCGCTGAGCACCCCATAGCGAGCTTGTTAATCCTTAGAAAAGGCAAACACTCAGCGAAACTTGTTTGGGCGCGCCGCTGAACTTAATTCCTGTGTTAAAAGCAGCCAAGTGCTCGGCGAGCAGAAGAATACTTGAATGTCAAGTCACACACACGCTGAACTCTGCACGGATGAACGGGCTCGTTCAGGTGGAGCGATGAAGAGTTTTCCTCTGCAGGTAAACAAGGCAAAGGAACATTTGACTGATAAAAGTTTCAGACGGTTGATTAAACTTCCAAATATTCATATTCGTGCCAATGTTTTTTTTTTTATCTTAGCATCTCCACCAGCTGCAAGTCCCTGACGCTAATTGCCATCACCCAGCGAAGATTTCAGATAAAGACGCCAAAACATTGTATTTCCTTTGTCTTTTTCATCTAAATGAGGTTGTGTCCTTTATGCAGGAAGTACAGGTGAGCAGGTCGAGGCAGTTAACAATGGCCGCAGTCTTTCCTGAACATTAAACTCTCAGTGCGTAACTTCGGCCTCTAGGGGTCTCTCGATCGAAACGATAAGGAAAGACGGCAATGGGTGACGTCATGAAAGAGCGCGGGATCGTGGGAGTTGTTGTCTTCACCTCCGCCGAACCCATGCACATAGAGGATGTGATGTAATTGACAGACACAGAGCTGTACCATATTAAAATCACGCATTTCTCCAATCAGCTTTAGATATTTTAATGTGGAAAAGTTACAAAAAACATGGCCCCTGAACACAATCCAGAGTCGTTCCAAAACCAACAACCTTGTCTGCCGATAAGGCTGCTGTTAATTTCCAGACTCGTGTCAAACTTGACATTGATAATATACTTTCAATTCCAATCTCAGCTGCTGACACTGGGCCAACGCTGGGCCAACGCTGGGCCGTGTGCTGCTGCTATATGTAGACGGTTCTCAGCTCAGATTGGCCCAGATGCAAAAACTTAAGACTCCCATGTGGCGTCCACATACAGGACTGATACAGCTCACGTCAAGTCTTCTCACACTTTCACTACAATGAACCCAACATGTTTTACGTTCTACTGAGAAACGTTTGCTGCAGGTCTGTTTTTCCATTGGGAAAAAAAATGGAAGAAATTACAAAAATGGGTGGAAAACAGAGGAAACATGCAGAAAAAGAACAAATTTAAATAGATGGTGGAGACTCACTGAGTCATCCATCTCTACGAATTAACTTACGAACGTGTTTGAATTTGAATTTCTAGTGAAAATCCCAAATTCTTCAGTGATGCCAAACTTGCTTGCAATTCTAGGGAAATCAGGGTGAAACACAAAACTATATACACAAGACAGAGTTTTCCCTTTGGATGTAAAGGTCAATTCACAAGAAGTCAGTATTAAGTTAAGAACTGGGTTCATTTAACTTCATTCAGCAAGAGTTTCTGTGGATTTTTTAAGGGGAAACGTCAAGAATTAAAGTGTTAAATAAAAGTTAGGAAAAGCCAAATGGGGGGAGGGGTGGTTGTAGAGTTAAAGAAAGATGGATGAACCTGTAGGTCTCGAAGAAATGAGTCAGGAAAGGGGAACAAGGAGGCGAAGCAGCAGTTTCTTAGGAAATCCAGAAGTTGTTTCTGGCATTTTCAGACAGGAGCCAACTCGTCCCAACTCCCCGCTAAACCCCGGGAGGAGCGACGGATGAAGAGGAGGAACGGCTGGAAAGATGGGGTGAAAGGTTAACTAGTGAGCTGATGGAGAGGTTTCTGTCTTAAACTGCTCTTGATTGTACACTTTGAGCCACGAGGCAGGATGTAAGCTGCGACATCTATAAAAAACACACACACACACACACACACATCAAAGTCGAGAGAGCGCCTCACAGCTCGCACACCTAACTGTTTAATAAGCAGTTTACAGGCTTTAAACTCTTTGATGTTTAATACCTGAAATAGTGAAGCTCATGCAGAAAGCCCTGAAATTCTGTTGATGCCGCAACTTTAAAAGTCTATAATAAGGATATTATTTTTGATTTTCTCTCTGGAGTATGACCAGAAACTATAAACTGCTCACACTCCAAACCAAATATCTTTTAAATTTTCGATTATGTCCAAAGAAAAAAGAAAAAAGAAAAAGAGATGAGACGGCAGAAAGTTGTGGAAAAGGTCGTAAAAAAAAAAAAAGAAAGAAAGAAAGAAAGGAAAGTGTTGCATTTAAAGATTTCAAGACGCTGCTACTATATAAAACTGCTTCCAGGCTCATTTTAGAGGCTGGATGTTTAAACCACTCAGGGGGATATTAAACCCACACCCTGCTAACCACACGCACAAGCTACAGAGAGGGGGAAGGACAGATACAGAATCAAGAAAAGAGACAGACAGACAGACAGACAGAGGGATAAATTTAGCTTTGCCTCAGAGAACGAAGGCTCCTGTGGATTTTCCATAATGATCCCTCACAGTCTGATTACTACCTTCGCTCCGCTCTCGAGTGGCCGCCTGCCCGCAGCAAAACTCGGAGTCGGACTCCACTTTCAGAGTCGGGGGAGAAGTTGCATCAGATTTGAAGAAGAGGAAAAAATGTGACCTCGGACGTCCATGTGCGCACCATGTGTAGGTTATACTGTCACTTTCTAAAAGCCAACAAATGAGGCTTCAATTAGAGAAATGCTGACATTTGTTAAAGCTGCTAAGTAGTTGATTCTCATCAGGGTAGAAAGACCTAAGAAGATGTATTAAAACCAGGAGACATATTAAGTTTGACACCCCTCAGTAAAATGTCACATTCGAATACATTCTCTGTGTAAATCTTTCCCCATTTCCTACCGGTGTTGTGATGAATAATTCAACAATAAGTGTGTATTTAAAGATGCAAACATCACCACATTTTGAAAAGTCCAACATTAAAAGAAAAACCTGGGTTTTATTCCAATAATCGAGGCTATTATAACTATGCTAACTATGCTAGCTATGCTAGCTATGCTAACTCTGCACTCGCTACAATCCATTGTCGAGATTTGAGAAAAATGCGTAACAGCAAAACAACCTGAATGTTAATTAGGGAAAGCGTTGTCATGGATGGACATGATTTGATTTGATAGAAGACTTAAAAAGCTTCTGCTAGTACTTGTCGGGCAGCTTAAGCTAGCAGGAGGAAGTGGAGTTGATGAGGTGATGATTAAACTTGCTAGGTGGCTTTTTCTTCTTAAAAATTAGGTCAAACTGTGCAGGTTGCATTTACACCTGGCTGCGATCCAATTAGTATTAACAAGCTTCTTTATCCAGATGTTCAGATACAAATCGTACGTTGATGCCAGGTGTAAAAGGCGTCGACGTCAAACTGAAAGTAAACACAAAACCTTCAGTAAAATAAACAGCAAACTCTCAAGCGCACGTCCACTGCTGCCATGTAAAACACAACAGTTTTAGTATTATAATATGACGTAAACTTCAATTTTTATCCTTTTTCTTTTGCATATCTAAACTCTGAAGTTAACTGAGAAATCACATGGAGCCAATTTAGTTTCAGTTTGACGGAAAACCAGAAACGGTACAACATGAACCCAATATCAGGTGGAATAATGAAGGGAAGTAAATTGGCAAATCAACTTCTGGCTGAAGCCAAAAATAAAGTTCCAATTTCCAAAATAAAATAGTTCCCAACTTTTTTAATTTTACCTTTAACACACGTACAAGTACAACTCTAAAGCCAAAGTCCACCTCACTGGACGACCGCTGCTCTACTGCTCTCTATCCTACTGTATTTTTATTTTGCATATCCTGACCACTGGGAGCCAACTAAAGGACGTCCATTCACAACCCAGAACCTACTGTCCAGCTGCTTTAATATTTAACTTCAACATCAGGTTTTCTACAAGCAGCAAAAACCACAGAACAGTTCAGGAGTCGCTGTGTTTCTATCTGTGCTGCCTTTATTACGCTGCCGTTTGTTTTTCATAATTGACTCTGAGTCCAACCTGAAGATCCTGAACCACACCTGCAGAAAATACCACGCCGTGTGTTTCACTATCACACACAGGTACGCTTTTTTTATCTGACACTAAAGACTGAATTACAGATAGGAGGCAGCTCGGGTCGTGATATGTAAAACATGTGTAACCGAGACACTTTGACCCTTGATTGGCAATAAAATGTGAGCGGTTGTGAAATGGTGTCGTCATTTATCTGCTCTCGATGTAAAACTAAAACTGCTAAGAGTGTATGTGTGTTTATGTATGTGTGTGTGTGTGTGTGTGTGTGTGTGTGTGTGTGTGCCCTGAATGTCCGTCTCTGCCTACACACACTGGCACTCATGTTACAGCAGACACATGGACCATTCAGACAGAGACAGAGCGAGGCCACCGGCGAGCAGGATGCCCTGCCCCGACGGAGAACAGGCTCTGCACTGTGAGCACATGGATCAAGCTGTTTACCCTCAACTCTGTGCGTGTGTGTGTGTGTGTGTGTGTGTGTGTGTGTGTTTGAATAGTCTAACTCAACCATGAGTTTGTGCTGAGCTGTCAAAGACCCATCATGTATATTAATAAAAACTAACGTTAGATTTATACAGAGAGTCGAGTCTCTATCTGCAGATATGCTTAGTGTTATGTAACTACACACATAGTTGGAAAGCCCTGGAGCATGTGCACAGCAAATATACTCTTTCCCTCTGCATGGCGGCCTCCTCTCCTCTCCATGAGTGCAGCGAGTACACCATGTGCTAGAAAATTACAAGTAGGAGCAAGTGTATGAGGTGGTATTTAAGTCTAAGGCCGTTCTCTTTCTGTCTCTGTCTATTCCCTGAACTCTCTGACAGATGTGTGGTCGCACCATCACGTCCTGTTTCTGTGTATTCAGCTGATGATTTATCTCATATGACTCGGTCCACCTCTGATATGAGTGATGTAAGGTGACTTTATTGATTATTGTACAAATACAGTCAATCTATAACTGATCAGTGCTGTATTAGTTGTCTGGAGTCATTTTCCAAACATTATGTAATCTGTCTCAAATGCATTTTTCAGGTGCTTGTACTTGAGTATTTACATTTTATGCTATTTTATACCTCTACTCCACCATATGTATTTGACAGCAAACTAACTAACTAACTAACTAACTAGTGACTTCGTAGGCCACACCTTCGTAGACCACATCCACCGAAGGATGCGGCCCCTGAACTGGGACACAGCTTGTAGCTCCTAGCATCGATATTTTAGCTGCTGTGGTTTCAGATGTTTTCTGATTCAGATTAGCCGAATGCTAACTTGACATGAGTGGACAGCGTGATTGCTGTTTTCTGCTGAGATAATGATTTTGTGTTTGTTGCCTGAGCGATTAACAGGCTTTGTTTTCTGTACACGAGTATGTTGCCTGCTAGCCGACTGGGCCAGAGCTAGCAGGTTAGCATGCTAGCAGGTTAGCATGCTAGCTTAAGGTGAAGAAGAGAGGTGATAGAAATAGAAGCAAAACAGCTCTTGGCGAGTAAAAGAATGAAGTTTGATGCTGAAATCACAAAGTTTCTTCTATGCTGGTAAGTAAACAGCTAATGCTAACATTAGCTATGTAGCAAGAGCAAAACTTGCATATACTGTAGCTCCTTTAACGCTTGATTATACTCAGGACTCCGGGTGATTTGGATTTTTCCTTCTTATCTGCATTTGTTTTGACCCGTGACACCCTTTGTTTAAAAGATGCACATATTTTTATCCTCTTTGATTGATTATCTGTAAGTTTCCTGAGCACAAATGCCGATATTTGACCAAACCTACATAAAAACACAACCTGCAGCTGATGCAGTATGAATATGATAAACATATATTATTACATGTCTTTTGTTCTTAGGGGAAAATATAGAAAAAATATTTTGGATTTTGAAATGAGTAGTTTGATTTCACTCATGTTTTCCCTCATGTCATACAGACATCTAGTATTACTCACTACGTCGTCATAAAGGACTGTTTTGGTGACAGGTGAGTGGAGAAGAAAGACGAAGGCACGTCTCCACCTTCACACTGATGTGATGCCATTATTCTTAAAACCTGAGGAACTTGATTGTGATAAATAAAGCCTCTGCACAGAGACGGGAGGGAGCCCTGAACGATGGGAGACGCAAGCGGTTTGGGGTTGAGGATCCCACACATGGTGCCGACTCAGAGGGTTTACATTGTTGTGAGGAATCCCAGGTCAACAAACCCCCAGAGAGAGAAAGTGAGAGAGAGACCCGACCGAAGCCGGGAAGGAGGAACAAAGACTCAACAGTCTGTTTCTCAAGCCGCCTCACATTCAAACACTGTGGTCTTGTTGGTTTTCACAACCGTGCACCCCCCCCTCCCCTCCCCTCCCTCCCCTCCCTCCACTACACTCACACACATACATATTATTCATGCTTTACTATATATAGATTATTCAGCGCACTAACAAGAGGATCTCAGTGCTGCTTTCTTAACACAACCTGGCCTTTGTGTGTTGCTGAGACGTGAGTGCAGTGGCTTCATATTTGACTCTGCTCACCTTTTCAAACACCTGGAGGGAAACTCTGGTTCAGCTTTCACCTATCACACTCATGTAGCTGAGGCCGCTCGGGGCAATACCACCGATATCAATACTAATACTCAGTTTTTATTATTAGAGCCGTGTGTCTTGATTTCAAAAGCCTAAAACACAAAGATTTGCCACAGAGTGAACATTTATTATAACAATCCTGTTAATTACTTGCATATTGAAACATAATCCCATCGTTCTTAATTGAAAAAAACAAATTATTTTAGGTTTTACCCTCAAATAAAGTCACATAGATAATCCATTTTAACTTTTCCTTTGTTCACAATAGAGTTGCTGAACTTGCAAGAGGCAGATTAAAAAAAAAAAGGGATGATCAAAATTGAAGCATATGTTTATTTTTAAACTTAATTTAGACGATTTAGTGACTGTATATAATTAATTTTAACTGTATTGTTTGTTTTGATGGGATTTAAAGGGTCGTCTTGTAAGAATTGGCCGACTGTCGCATTCATACTCCAAACATATAGGGGGCATCATATCAACAGGAAGTTCGGGTCGTCCACACGTTTTGTAAGAAACAAGGAAACGTCCCTTCCCCTGTACCGTAGTCGGACTGACCATCGGGGCAAACCGGGACCAATCCCACGCCGGGGTCCTGCAGGAACGATGGCTCAGTTTTCCCTCTAATCTGCAGCAGGTTAACTTCAGATTAAAGTGAAGTTATTATAGTCAAGTCCACAGATAAGTGGATGACACACTAATCTCTCTGTGTTGTACATCCTGGCTTTCAGTGCTCAACACTAACTTAATAAACACTTAAAATGTGCTTGTAACTACATTGAAGTAAATACAGGCCCCAGTTTTTTCTGCATTTTTAACACAGTTTTTACAATAACTGTGGTGATTTCAACTTCAAAATTGCAAGAATTTGCTGCTTTTCTTTCTCTTATTTGATTACAAACTGAATATTTTCATCTTTTACGGTCTTGAAAAACACAGAAAACTTTTCCTGACGTTACGCCAATTGAAAAGTGTGAGAAATAAAGCTATAATACAGTCTGTTTACGTTGTAAGACGGTGCCTCCACTAATGGGGGGGCCACAGGAGGAGTTACAGTTGCATTAATAAACACTTATATCTGCTTTTAACGACATTATACTGTGTTATAAACTATTATTAAATGTTTTATATGCTGCTTGTGAAAGCTAATGTCACAGTTTTACGTGATATAAAGTAGAAATAGATAAAAAACACGTGCAGCATCTTCTCAGTGAGACGAACCCTTTAAACAGCCTTTTGCCTTCAGTTATGTAACTTGAAGTGTGTGTTGCAGCCATATGTCTCAGTGTGGGCCAAGAGGAGTGTGTGTGTGTGTCAGTGAGAGTGAGCCACAGGCTGTGTGTGTGTGTGTGTGTGTGTGTGTGTGTGTGTGTGTGAGGGGGTTCGTAGTGCACATGTGTGTGTGTGTTTGTGCGTGGAGACGACGGGGGGAGTGTATGGGTTTACAGGGAGAAATCCAGCTGGCTCACAGGACGGGAATCAGACACCACAGAGGCCGACTGAGCCCAGAGACTGAGACAATACACACACACACACACACACACACACACACACACACACACACACACACAGGTATTTAGCTCTTCTAGGAAAACCTACAGACAGGTAAAGACTTGTGTTGTGTAGGTCCTCTAAAGTCCTGAGGCTACAGATCCTGTCAAATACCAGCAGCCAGGATCAGAGCGGAGAGCTGCAGCTGCTCTGAGGTCAGATCACTGAGAGATTTACAGGGAGATTGGGTCGCCACTCAACCTTTGTTTTAAGTGATCAAAGAGAAAACAGATAAATGGATAAAAAACTAAATAAGCCTCTGAATAAAGAGGAAATGATTGTAAGTCGACGCGAGAGCTGCTGAATCATGTTGAGATCCACTTCGCAGAAATGAACTAGAAGCGTTTAGGGAGCGTCTGTAAATAGTTATGATTCTGTGAGAAGTCTGGATTCTGTTTCCGGGTTCATGCGTTAATAATTCTCCAAACTTAAAATCTCTCGACTGAAACTTTAACAGTTAAAGCTTCACTGACAATTGAAATTAACTCTAGGTGCAGCCCCGTTTCATTGCATGACTGCACTGTTAAACTAATCTGGAAATAATAGATGTGATAAAGTAGTTTATGACCGGAGGATTCATTTCATCATAATCTTCAGTTCAGTTTTCTAGAGAAATCCTTCACACTGGAATCTGTTCTTTGCTGGATTCATAAAACTCTTTGGTGGGTAAAGTCTTTTTTGCAGCAGCAGCAAGTCAACTTTTCTTCAAAGACACGGTGTGAACTCCTGAGCTCAACCACTGTAACCAGCGCCGCTTTAATTAGCTCCAGTGTGTCTGTCTGCAGAAAGTTGGAGAGGTTGAGCTGTTAGAGAGATAAAGAGGGATTTAAAGAAACATCTCGCATGCTGTGTGTCTGTGCATGTTCATTTCAATTCTTAGTGTTCTCCTGCACAAAATGTGAGCTAACTATTATTTATAAAAGATATATATTAGAGGAGGGACCAGAAGAAGATAATCTACAAACATGTGCTTTGAAAAAAAGTTTTCATACTAAATTTTGATTCAAATGAAATATGTGTTCAGTCAACTGGGAATTCATGCAACAGGAGGCACTTGTCCGCACACCCCGCCCACTAAACAAACTTGCAATCTGCAAAGCACATTGGGTGTTTTATTTTGAAGGAAACCCCAGTGGTCACTGTACCGGTTCATGAGCCGGATTCAGACGTCTCTGATGGACTTTCAGTATGAGCCGATCCGTAACTGAAGAATAACAAGGACTCAACTCTTCTCCCTTTAAATGATGCATATTTTGTGGTACTCCACTTGGTACCCCCCCCCCCCCCCACCCCCTCCAGTTGAGGGCAAGTCAAGGTGGAAGAAAACCCCTGAGCCCCAGAGCTGCAGGGGACCCTGAAGCACTCCAAGCATTAAAGCTATTTACTGTTTCAGCCCCCCCCCCCCCCACCAGATGAGTCAGTGGGCTTTTACTAATGGAAAAAAGCAGCAATCATTATCCTTGAAAAAAACGTGCCTTCACAATGAGTCACTGCACCAAAATCTTTCTCAAACTGTTTCTATAACGAGTCCAAAAATAAAGTATTTTTAGCATTAAAGAGAATATAAAAAGATACTGTTGCTGCCTTATAACATCCACTAAAAACACAGTCTGTGCTCGATAAAATACGTCTTTTTAAAGTTTCACATCTTTAATAAAAGTTGTTTTATTTTGTCTTTAAAGATGAGTAAACTGCAGCTGAAACAATTCAGATCGTTCTAATCATTTATCAAACTAAAACATCAGATAGTTTTGTGTTTCCAGCCTTTCAGGTGTGAGTATGTGCAGATTTCTCTCTCTTTTCTATGATCAAAAAGAAAATCTAATTAAATATGTTTGGGCTTTTGCAGCGTTGGTCAGACAAAATAAAGTATTTGAGGACTTTAAGAACTTGTGATGAACATTTCTTGCTATTTTGCATCATTATCATCATAAATTCTTTGTATTATAAGTTTATGTGCCTGATAGTTTCAAGACTTAGTCCATATTTTGCAAAAATGTGTTTAAATAAAAAGAAAAAAAAAGGGGGAAAATTACAAATACCAGGGTGAGAAATAGTCTAACTTGCATCCTGGATCCCAAGGCTCAAGTTGTGAATGGAGAGCAGGGCACTACACACACACACACACACACACATTACCCTCCCCTATCCTGTCTATTAAATCCTCACCACAGTGAGATAAAGGCGATTATTTCCCACCAAGAAGCTGCAAAGCCAATCACCGGGCCCTGATCGATCACTCACTCATGTTCTTTACGCACACACCCCTTCCCCATCTATCAGCCCATCCATCCCTGATCGATAACTTACATTGGTGTAGAGCACCGAGTCGATCTCCCCGGCCTCAGACAGCTCGCTGAGGTTCCTGTCCCAGTGTAGGAACGATTCACTACTGTCCAGGATCTCCATGGTTCCCTCCACAGACTCTCTCCGGCCTTGTGGATGTGGGTTTTCTCCTCCAGCAGCAGCAGCAGCAGCAGAAGAAGAAGAAGAAGAAGAAGAAGGAGCAGCAGCAGCAATGAGGGTTTGGTTGCAATGCAGGTCAGACTGGAAAACAAAACTCCAGCGACAACTCCGGTTAAAAAAAGTTCCCAACAACTTGTCTGAGTTCAGGAAAGAAAAAGAAAAAACAGGAAGCAGAAACGCGTCGGTTCAGACTGAGAGAGTCAGGGAGCCGCAGCGGTCAGAGTCAGGCTGAGAGACAGTGTTGTTGTTGTTGTTTATCATCTCCTCTTTGGTTCAGGTTCCACACACAGCTTTCTGCAGCCTCTCTTTCCTTTTCATTCCTCCTCCTCCTCCTCCTCCTCCTCCTCTCAGCCCAGACACACAGGAATGTGTGGGCGGAGTCACAGAGACCCAGAATAAAAAAAAGGAGTAAATATAGGAAATAAAATAGAAGAAGAAATCAAGAATCAACAGGTCTGAAGCTCACGGCGACTTCCCACCAGATATAAATTCAGCACAACACACCAGGAATTAAATGTAAAGTTAATGAGTCATTAATGTTTTCCAGCTGTTTGTGACACAGTGTCAAACACCCATATTAATAAACGAGAGTTTCCGGTGTAGTAGTTAATTTCAAAATAAAGCTCTCATTCTTCATTTCAGGACACATTGATTCTCCACAGGATAAATAATAAAACTACTAGCAATACTACTCTTAATACTATGACTACTACTGGTAATAATAATCGTATGATTGATATAATGAAAATTTAAATAATCAAAATACAAAATCATTAGATCTAATGATAAAAAGTGAGAGATGGCTATGTAAGATTTTTTTTTAAGTCAACGAAATACTGTTTAAACAGAAATAAAAGACAATTTAAGTGAAATAAAAATAACAGTGATATCATAATATAAAATGAGGATATTTTCGCTGACAAAAGTATGTTGGTATTTAATGTGGTAATGAAAATCCTCCTTCAGACAAAACTGTAAACCATGTAGTTTCAGTTACTACTTACAAACCGCCTTTAAGGAAAATTAAAAATTACTTACAAGAAAACGTTATGTATATGTTTGTTTATCAAAAACTTTTACTAAGCTTTTATGTATTTATCGTTATAATTTATTTTTTGAGCTTTTATTTTTACGTGCACATTTCCGGTCTCGCTCGTTGACGCTTCTCTAAACTGAAGCCACAGGTTTCTCCACAACTCACAGCCCCGCCCACACCCTGCCGCCTGACCAATCGGATGTCTCCTCTGTTTAAAGCCCATGCTCCCGTGCGGCTGTGCCCTCCCGCGCCTTTAACTGACAGCTGACTCGGCCAATCGAGAAAGACTTCTTGAATTCCTGCGACCAATCACTTTAGGCCAAGCACACCTTTTACGTAAAAGCCCGCCCGCGTTGTCACAGAATCAGCCAATCAACGCCCAGCAGTGTGGACATTTAAAAGTCAGTCATATTACAATGTTTACATTTCATGAACTTAAAAATACATGTTTTAATGAGTTTTTATGCAAATATCTGCCACAATTTTTTATCATGTATGTTATTATGGTTGTTTTTCAATCATTTACTTCTTATTATTCTCCTTTATCTCAAAGTTAAAGTATTTTGTAACATCACTTCTTGATACTGGGAGGAAAAAAAAAAAAGTCTATTACATGAACCGTTACAGAGAAATGAAACAACACTAGTGAGCTGAAAGCAACCAGCCGCTGTCCAGGAAGGAAATGAAAAACAGATAAGTGTGATAACAGTTGACAAAAGAGTGACAAGGCAGAAAACAAGAAGAAATGCAATTACACAAATCCAACTGTCATGTTAGTCAAATAATGTGCAGTTTTAACTATTCCATAAATATTATAAATTCACGTTAGTCTCGTTGTTTTTCGACTCTCAGCTGTTTCCGTCATCTGCAGATTTACATGAAGTGAAAAGTGCAAGAGAAACAGAGAGTGAGACGAGTCCAAAACAAAAAACCTTTTTAAAAAGGTGAGGTCTCATGAATAGTTTGAGGTCAAATGGGTCAAACTTGTTGTCACATAACAGAGGGTTAACTTTAAATGCTTTGAAGTCGACTGTGTGATGAGTTAAAACATTCAAACCAAATCCAATGCAGCACTTGAGGTCAATCTGGTGTGTTTTATTCAGGGCAGAGGACTCACACTAACTAGCTTGATACTGTTTTCTTTAAGGACGACAGCTTTCTCCTTGCAAATGAGAGGTAGCAAAGGAATTAAACCGTATGGAATAATAATCAACAGCTCACCTCTCTCAGGTTTAGAAAGAGATATTTAGGTATTGAGGTTGCCATGGTGTTTTTTTTTTTTTTAGATAATCCTGTATAAGTACAGTCCTTGTTGAAAAGAAAAGAAAAAAAAAAAAAACACCAAATTTGGAGATGGAGAAGTTGAACCGGAAGGTGATAATGTGAAATAAAGAGGTAATTTTGCAACTTTCTTAGCAAAATAAACAGTTATAAATAAACCAGCAAGAAAAGAGAAAATGGTAAAAAATATTATTTGTTGTGTCCCATGTCAGATTTGATTTTTGGCAGCAGCTCGAGTCGCCTTTCACTCCCAGAAATGATTTCTGAACTACTGAGCTTAAAGAGAAGTTGTCTTACCTGACACCATGACGACAAACTATCATTTGAAAACTTTGTCTTTGATCTCCAACACGAGGAAAAGTCGCTTAAGAGAGCTACAACTTAATTTTTTTTTAAAACCTTGTACCAAGTCAGCGAACTACCACTTATGATTTAAGAGAAGTATTTCCAAACTATTTGGATGGATTAACAAAATGATTTCCTCCCTTAAACTCGTGCTTTCAACATTATTCTCACATATAAAACTTGAAAACAAGCAAATATGACATTAAGTGCGTCTTTTTAACTGTTATGTACACAATCAAACTCAACCAGTAAGTGTATATATGTGTATATATATATATATCTATACACACACACACTACAAGAGCAGGCTGTTTCCTTTTTCTTCTTGATGCATCAAAGTCTTCTTCTTCCAACAGTCAAACATGATCAGAGTGTCACAGCTTATTCTGTCCCCCTCTCTGATGGGTCAATTGGTTCCTTTCCTTGGAGGCTTTCAGGTTCTCAGTCTTATGTAGGTTTGAACAAGAAGGTAGAAAAAGAAGTCGTCATGTTGTGGAGAAGTCCTTCAGACTCTGTCTCGCACGTTGTCGCTCAGGAAGATGATGTTGTCTGGAAAAGACAGAGGTGTTTTTATTTTTTTTATCTTTTTAAGACATCACATTGAGATCATTTGTGTGTGTTTGTTTGTTTATTCTAACCTGCGATGATGGTGGTGGCCTGACGTCTCACTTGGTTCTTGTCCACATACTCCCCGTAGTCCAGTTTCCCCTCTACTAGAATCCTGGACCTGAAAGAGAACAGACTCAGGATCAGTCACAAAGGTTCCCGCCTTGAATCTCTGCACCTGACACAGAGAAATCTCATGGTTTTGAAGCCAAAATAAACAATAAAAGCGTCTAGAATTAGTCACTCGTCATTCCCCGTCTCCCCCTTCCCTCCCCTCCCCTGCTGTCACATCTACCGGGATAAAACATCCACAAATAATTGACAAATTTAAAAAGCTTCATGACTGAGTTTAAATCCTGATCAGTGTCAGCTAGAGGAGTGTGACGCAGAGAAAATCCACCGTCGTGTCAAATGAGTTTGTTGATATTCTGCTACGTCACCGTATAAAACGATACCACGACATACAGGTTTTAGATTAAACAACTGTTTTTCAATGTGAGAACCCGACAACACAGGAAGTGAAACATATTTAGAGCTTTTCTTCATGGAGCGAAAACTTGTGCAGCCACTTTCAAGACGCTAAAAATATAGATTTTGCATAGAGTATCATTTTCATATTTCACATTCGGCATCACTGCATGTGTGTCTGTGTGAAAGATAATTCATATCCTGTTCATAACTATGTATACTTCATATACAGCCATGATAAAAGTGGTTCGTACCCTTTCTTGACGTACTGGTAGGCCACGTCTCTCAGACCGGGTTTGAACACGGACACGCGATGCCACGTCGTCTTCTGGCTGATGTCACCTGGAGTCAGGAAACAGCAGCACACACATAAAATCAGTCGCATCACGAACCGTCGCAGTTCACACAGCCGCACACGAGGAACATCTTGAAGCCACAAACAGATGTTTCTGTAAACATGAACATCTGAAACGTGACTCTCATCTGACTCTAGTCCCATTTTAATAAACCTCCTACACTCAGTTGGCAGTTTATTAGGAACACCAACCCAAAACCAGTACAGTCTTTAAATCCTGCTTCATGAAGGTTCTCATGTTGAGTTTGTGTTCAAACTGTTGTAAAGATGTGTTGATTCTACATCATGGTTTCTAACTGTTTTGTCCACCTCATTTTTTATATCAATGAGGGGAAGGATAAACAACAGCAGCACCTCTCTGCATAACGCAAAACAGCTCAGCAGCACCAGAAACTGCAGCTCCCACAATGATCATCAAAACAGCTGAAACAGGGGCGTCGTGTGGCGTAGTGGTCTAAGCAGGCGCCCCATGTGTAGAGGCTACAGTCCTCGCTGCAGCTGGCCCCGGTTCGAGTCCCGCATCGGACGGCCTTTACTGCATGTCATTCCCCCTCTCTGCCTCCTCATTTCCTGTCTCTCTCCACTATCCTGTCCAATAAAGGCACAAAAGCCCCAAAACATATACTTTAAAAAAAAAAACAGCTGAAACAAAAACTGAACTTAAAGAAGACAGGGCTGTTTGTATTGAACTGAATTAGCTTTAGCATGTGCACCAGATTATTACACTGCATGTTCTCTTTCACTGAGACACAATTCAGGGGGTAACGCTGACCTCTAGTGGCAGAAAGCAACACGGAGCACAGACGTAGTTACTGACAACATTCCTTCACTTCATGTTTGAACTAAACATAGATCTGTTTTTTCATTTTTCTAATTTGCAGCTTAATAGTATGTTTATTTAACTGTTCCTTTGCTGATAATGTAATGAGGTTTTAATGCTTTTTTCAACTTATAAAAAGGGGAAATTACAGCAACATTAAGTGTTATTTAGCTACCAGCACCTTCGCCAACACGTTTCCTGCAGGAAATACTGACACTGAAATGCCAAAGTATATTCCAGATTAAAAAAATATAAACTAGTGCCCAACCCTGAACTGTAAACAGACTCAGCTGATTTATTTATTCAACTTCTGTCCTTGAGAAAAAGCATAAAATGACAAGAGCCTGTCAAAAGAGGAATGTCGGGGCAGTTTGACTTGCAGATAACTTCGAGAGAAACATTATGAGGGAGACAGTGACTCAGTCAGTCACTGCTGCTTCAACCTGCTTTAAATACATTTTATTTTTCAGTTTTTGCATCTCATTATGGTCCTTAATGTTGCTTCAGATGCTTTGCATTGTTTTCATTTGTTAATGAGCCCAAGACTTCAAATACCAAGGTCAGTCTGACTCTAACCGGTTTTCCCCTTTTTTAAAATGTAATTCTAAAACCGAAAAAACCGAACAGACAGACAACAGAAGAGCTGGTTCTCCAGACGATCACGCTCTAGAAAAACATCTGGAACCTTGAATAATATCCAAACTGTGTCAGCTCTCAGGCTCATGATAAGTTACTGCATGCATAATAAACATGTGGCTCTGTCTGCGTCCTTGTTGTCCGTTTGGAGGGTGGAGGTCGCTGCATTGCGCTGCCATGTTAAACACTTGTAATACACGACTAAAGTTACGTTGCATTAAAGAGCATTTTTCCCCACTTTTCTATCATTGTGTGTCGTCGTGACATCGCACCTGTTGAGGTCATCTCTCCGTCTCCAGAGCGCCACATCTCGTTTGTAGCCAACGAGAAGATGGTGACGGGGTTGCGACCGTCCACTTGTCTCATCACAGGATCCTGACCGACCCGACCCAACAGCTGCACGCGGTTTATCGCTAGGAGAAAGAATTTATTTTATATATTTAAAACATGTGATATAAAGAATAGACAGGTGTGTTTAGTCAGAGTAAATCTTCTGTCATACAGACGAGCTTCACTTACATCTCTCCAGGATGAGGCTGGTGTCTGTGCTCCTGTATCTCACCGCCTGTCTGAAGAGCTGGAGGAAACCACAAACATTAAAACGCATTATACTGAGGCAAAAGTGCATCTTTTTCATTGGTAGATAATAAATAAAATACAACCAATTTTTTTTTATTTAAGCATTAAAGAAAAACAAAACAGCAGCTACTTTCTAACAGAGTCTTACAAATGTTAATTACTCCACAGAAAAGACGCTTCAGAATCATTTTTGCAGCTTTTTGCAAAAACTACAGAAAAAGTTTATATTTCAGACACTTTGAATTGTTCTTAAAAGATCACTGCTGCCAAACTGAGAGACCAAAACATCAAGAAACAGCCAAGATCTCTCAGCATCATCCTCGTACAAGTGTAATTAAATGAAAATAAAAATCCATCCAGTGAGATAAATATGGTTCAGTGTGAACATGTCCTCCTCACCTGTGCTGAGGCACTTCTCAACATCTTGTCTGTGCTGCTCAGACACCTCTGAAGGAAGCGATGGGCAGACAAACGGCAGCTGGGGACTTTCTGACGACTGATCACAACACAAGGAAAAGGCTTAGTTTCAGTGTTTGTAACATTTTCTTTCCGAGCTCATGTCAACTGTTTTCATAACGGTTTCAGTGATTTAAAAGCTCTCAGGTTCCAGCTTTGTCCAACATCTCAGTAAACACACATCCCTCTATCTCTCCCTCTTTATACCTGATGGACCCAAAGATTATGTTGGCAGGAAGTTAATAAAAAAACCCTGAAAAGCTGTCCTACCGTCAGACTCTTTATCAATAATGTCAAACATCTTAATAACAGACAGAAATAACAGAATAATGGAAAAAAAAATGTGCAGAAATGAAAATAATTGGTTCTTGTATCAGAAAAACCAAAACCAACTGAAAGAGTCTCCTAAAAACATTTACATGACCATAAGATTATTTTTATTTTATTTTGAAAGGCCCCAGATCAATATATTTGCAGTGGCACAAAATTCATCCTTAAGTTTCTGCTTGACTTTAAATCCTGCGACTGTCTCTCACTAAAAACGATCTGCCCGACGATTGACAGCTGTGTTTATTATTTATTTAAGTGTTTTAAGGTCATTTTATTTAATGTTCGCCACAACGTGAGGAGGGTTTCAAACTAAAAGGCGAAGCAGCAACAAAAATAAACAGATTTCAAAATGGAGTTTGATTGTTTCGGTGAAGTCTGAATCCGCAGTCAGACAAGCTGCAGAGTAAAACGTGAAGACGGGGGGGGGGACTCAAAGTCAAAGCTCCGGTGTCTCAAAGCAGCAACGAGGCTTCTGGAGACTCCCGCCATCGGATGTAGACACGAAATATCTCCTTAAAAAAAAATCAACGTTTTTCTTTACGTGGTTCGGTTTGTTGGTTGCGGCGGTTGAGCAGCAGATAAACGGCGGCGTGTTGGTGGAAAACGGCGACAACGTTCATTAATAAAATTTTTAAAAAAAGGACAAAAGAGCTTCAGAAAAACTTACCAGGTGCAACACTTCAGGAGAGACTTTGGTAACCTCACGCTGCTTCCGGTCCGTCTGCGAGACAAGTCCGGCGATCTGCCCGAGCTGATTAAAGTTCCGCTTCTAAAAAAACGTCACACACGTTTTTAAACATTTTAAAATAACACACGTTGAAATACTTTTAAAAATTATTCAACATTTATCATATTTTAAACTCTTCTCTTTTCATGATTTCACAATCTGGCTGATGAAGTCACAGTTTTGTGATGAAATAAAGAAAAATAAATAAAAGTTGTAGAATGAAAACAATAATTCTCACACGAGTGTTTTTTTTTTTTAATTGAACTTCATTTAAATTTTTTATTTATAGAAATTGATTGTTGGAATTGCCTGTGCTACAACAAACCACCACCAGGTGGCATTCTACCTCCACATCATTAATTAACCTCCATTTCATTTAATTATGACAAATAAACATTGAAAGAGGAAACAATCATAACTGAGTAAAATATGACCAATACATACTATTAAAATAAATACAATAAAAGGAAATAAATGCAACATATAAATAGGGATGATGAAACAAAGATAATAAACAGAAGTATTTCAAAATCACAAAGCCAAACTATATACATATGGTTACCATGAAAGAAAACAGAGATATTAAAGGAATATATTTAATGCTTTAAAGTCTCCACAATTATTATTTTTGAATTGTTGTATATGTGGTTTCTTTTTAGTCCATTTGCATTGGTGGGTGTAGTTTTTTCCATATAAAATAAAGAGATTCAAAATAAATAGTTTTTTTTTTTTTTTACAATGTGTTAATCAGTATCATTCTTATCATAAAAAATATAATGTCTCTTTTTTTACTATACAAATAGTTGAACCAGTCAAGGTTCTTAATCTTGCAGTGATGTACTGCTTGATTTCAAGATTAAAAACTTATAGCTTCTTTTTTTGTTAGAAAATCTAATAAACAGATTCTGTTTGGATTTCAATTCCAGTTTTCCTTCATATTTCCTTGGATGTTAAATATTTCATGTAAACAAGAGTTTGTGATTTCTCTTCTTATTCAAGTCTTCAGTTATATTTTTGGGTCTTGACAAAATAAACTGTTCATTATTAATAGTTACATTATTTATTTGGTGTTATTAAAAAAATGGCAAATTTAAAAAAAAAAAAAAAAAACTTGAAATTTGAAATAGTTGTTATTTGTAATTCCCAGTGCTGCCAGCAGAGGGTGCGCTCGTTTCCCAGAGCTCCCCCCCTTTGCCGCGCTGCTGACAGCGGGGTGGAGTTGTTCTGTTGGTTGGTGGGATGCGGACTTTCTTCTACAGGACAACTCCCTCCACCTCTCACTTCACACACTTCATCAACACACACACACATACATACATACATACACACACGCTGCGCTGTGGGACCATCATCCTCTTCGACGAGCTGTCAGAAGCTCCTCTGTTGGAGATGTCGCTCATAATCCACATCATTACAACTTTGGGTGAGTTGAAGTTTTTTAACTGTACAAGTTTGTTTTTATGAAAAGTGTTGAGGTGCTGTCAGAAAGCCTGGGCGGAATTTCATCCTCTGTAGCTGCCAACACTTTTCTCCCGCATCAACACATGTAACGAGATCCATATGAAAACTATTACTCCCTGTTTTTCCCTGTGTTTTACCAGAAATTAGACTGTTCCCAAAGGTAAGAGGAAGGTGAAGCTGCTGCAGGGATTTTGTTTTTACAGAGCTGTAATGTCAGTTTGTCATGAAACACAAACTCAATCCGTGTATTTACAGGGAGAATCCATGTGATGTTAATTTAAATGGCCTGACAGCGAGTCTGGGTTTTATAATAGAAACCAAAATAAGGAGTTTTTTTTTTTTTTTTGGTGTTAAAAACAATCTTGTTCTGGCTGATCTAGTCGTGCAAAACACTGTGTGTGCGTCTTTTATCCACGCACTATCAACCTGTGTCCTCCCTGCAGCCCTGTGGGGTCCCGTCACGGCGCTGATGCCAGAGTTTGCGGATGTTTGCACCGAGGGCAGCTGCTATCCGGCCACAGGTGACCTGCTGATCGGCCGCGCGCACAAACTCACCGTCTCCTCCACCTGCGGCCTGAGGCACCCGGAGCGCTTCTGCATAGTCGGACATCTTGAGGTAAGAGAGGAAGAAATGTCAGAATTCCTGATATTTTAGTCAGAATTCTGATTTAAAGTCAGAATTCCTGAGATTAAAGTCAAATTTCCTGAGATTAAAGTCAGAATTCCTGTGATTAAAGTCACATATGGCCCTAATCCTCTTCCGTAGAAAATAAACTACAGTAATGGATCCTGTGGCAAAGTAACGTAAGAATGGTCTTACAGCTATTTCCTGTGATAATCGATCGATTGTTCAGTGTATAACGCCCAAGTTATCACATTATAATTGAGAAAACTGCAAATATTAACATGTGAGCAGCTGCTACCTTTGATGTCTCTGGTATTTTTCTTCAAGTGCTTCCTTTAATTCTTTTGTCAATCAGCTAATCTATTTATTAATCAGTCATTTTTGCTCTATAGTACAAGTTGTTTTATGTGTGTGGTGTATTAATGAAACAATCAGGGGTCAGTAAGGGTTCATCTTCAGGAGGTTAATCCATGATACAACATCACTGCTCTTTGCACTGATCGCTTCATAATAATCATAATCTTGAACTATTGATTGATGCTTATTATGGACTAAACTACACAGAGGAACGCCCTCTGCTTCTTGTTTACTTCTCATTTGTGTTTGTGGTTTGCTTCTTTTATTGTCTGAGAGCCACATTATTCCCAGTGGGACCATGAATTCATTCACATGAGCTTTATGTGACGTGTAATCGTAATGTGGGAAAGACTTTAATTGGCAGATATTAAACAGCTGGTTGTGATTAGCTCTGAAAAGCAAAGTCAGAAAGAGTGAGAGAGAGACGGACCATCACTAACGTTAATCATCTTCTTTTTAGAGATTTTAAAACTGAAAAGCAATTTTGACGGTCGTGACGTAAACACGGTTAAATTCGACTAATCGATTATTATTATGTTTAAATTTCTGTGTCTGTATCCTCCTGTAAATGCGTCAGTACGGTGAGAGCCAATCACAACAAGGGTCGGATTCCTTGCATGTGTCACACTTGCCTGATTGCACTTATCATTAAAAAATCATCCGGAGCGGAACCAAGAAAATGCTTCATAATAAACCAAACAAAGTCTTCCCTCAACTTTATTTTGAACATATAAACCCACGAGGAACACTCACTTGATTCGTTAAATAAATCAGATAGAGTGGATAAGTTGTGTTGAATTCATTAGGAATAAAGTGCCCATTTCCTGTTATTGTTGAGGAATAACTGCAGGTCACAGAAAGTGGGTCAGATCTCAGTTCTCAGCACAGTATAAAATATAGCGGCCTTGAAGAAGGCTTTTTAATGACAGTGATTTATCGCTTATGAATTCTAGCAAGAGAAAAGGTTCGGTCCATCTACTGCAGTGATGAAAATGACTTAAACCCTCTGCACAAGCTGCATTTGAGCTGTTTCTGTAACTGTTGTAACGATAGAGCAAGAGATTAAGTAGAAACTATTGAGATTACATTGTCGTTGTGTGGGTGTGTGTGTGTGTGTGTGTGTGTGTGTGTGTGTGTGTGTGGGAGCAGGCACATGCACAGTATCTGCTCGCTGTCTTGTCGAGTGGGAGTGCAGACATTCCCCTCCACAATAAAAGCACTGTGTGGCGCACAATCCCTGCCCTGTTGTGCGCGTTGGTCTAAGCGGGGGGGGGGGGGGGGGGGGGGGGGGGGGGGCGGATGTAGGGGATATTCTCCTTTTATCAAACACCCTTTGGCGAGTTCCGTCCGTGAATGGCGTCCTTATGAAGTCGCAGACGCAGTGTGGGGCCTCTCTAGAGATGAGGATGAGCACAGCCGACAAGTATGAGCTGCAGATGAGGAAGGGAGAGGAAGTCCGACTCAAGTGGCAAGATTTTTTCTTGTTTTGTTTAATTCCGCTGCTGAGTGGAGCCACTTATCCTGACTCCGCTCACATGTCAACACAGACACAGTCGGCCGGGTCCGGGTGAAATTGAGAAACTCATCTTGTTTATTCACACACTGAGATGTTGTGAGGTTTAAGTGTGTGTGTGTGTGTGAACCAGAGTAGAGTTTGTGTTCATGCCAAACATTAAGATGTGCACATTATTAAACTGACACACTGGAAACACGATATATACATCATTTGTTTGGATTCCCAATTACTACATGGCCAAAAGTATGTGGACATCTCCAACTTACACCCATGTGTGATTATTAAACATGTGATTCCAAAACTGCTGCTACAAAGGCCCCCACCCTCTGGTTTCAGGCGTTACACAAGATTTTGGAGCAAACTGTTCCCCTGATGGAGCCTGTAGAGACCGACAGTGATGAAGTTCTAGCTAAAGATCTGGATTAATGTGATTTGGAGCTGGATTCTTAGGACAGACAGAGGGGGGAGAGGTGGAGGTGATTTGCACTGATCAGACTGATTGAACTTTCACTATTCGTCATTCGTGGAGTTGGCACCGATGACCGCTCACCAAAAAATATGAAAAACATCCCGAGAATTTCATTCCTCCCCCCTATCAGACTTTACAGATGAACTAGATATGAGACAAATAGCAAATTAATTGATTAGTGCTTCAACAGAAAATCAAAAAGCAACAATTTTCACAGCAAAATCGCAAAAAAAAAAAAAAAGTTCGATCTTCTTAAATGTGAGGCTTTGCTGCTTTTCTTTGTCTTCTAGGAAGCTGAATGTTTTGGGGGTTTTTTATTCCTTTTTTGGACAAAACAAGCAGTTTGAAGATTGATTAATCTTTAAATAATCTGTAGGTTAATTGATAATGGATATAATCATTAGTTGTACAGGTAGATGCAATTGCAATGCATTTATTGGAACTACTTTCTTCTAAATAAGTCGTTGATAGCCAGTTCTGCTTATTAAGTAAGAGAAGTTTTTCCAGAGAAGGTTTTACTTGTAATTTGGGTGAACTGACCCTTTAACCTTTTAACCCTTTAACCCTCTGTCCATCAGGAGGAGAAGAAATGTTTCGTGTGCGACTCCAGGCGGATGTACGACGAGGACAACAACCACGTCAGCCACACCATCGAGAACGTGGTCACCACCTTCGCACACAACCGCCTGAAAACCTGGTGGCAGTCGGAGAACGGTGAGAGACAGAAAACACACCTGAGTGTTCGCTCTTGAAATGAAAGAGACTGAACTTCCTGTCCACTCCTGGTTTGAAGTGAACACAGAGCAGAGCAGCGTGTGAGCTCTCACTGAGACCGTTCTCATGGGAACTGGGCTCAGTAATGACTAGACAGGAGATCACAGAGCCTCTGGCTGCAGCCAATCACAGCAGGCCTAGGAGGCGGGGCTTACAGGTGGACTGAGGAGAACAGGTGTGCAGGCGGGAAACAGATGTGTGTCATCACTTGAACTCACACAGGACTTTAAAGTGGGAAAAAGAGAAGTGTGTAATGAGACACGGAGGTTCAGAGGACTCCACGGCGGGAAGGAGAAACTGGAAACGTATCTCAGTTTCAGGGATTTTACAGGATTTAATATCACAAGCATCGAACATCTAGTAGCACAAGGAGAAAGTTCACTGGTGTATAATCATAAAAACTCTCCAGGATAAATATAAAACATCCAAATACAGCTACAGTACACTGAGTTCAGAGTTTAGTAGTTAAGCCAATACCCTGTTAAATAGATTTGTAATCGTAACGTGTTCTGAGAAGCCGTTTCGCTCATTTATGTTGAATTTGGAATTTAACTTTTCCCACTTTTTTACCGCCATAGTGGTAAATATCTTTACTTTCAGTCAATCTGATATTTTCTAGAAAAACCTTTCCGAAGTCTGCGTGCAGAAACTGAAATTCCCTGTTGTGGGAAAAAGGCACGACCACTGAGCTCCCCTTGTGTTTCCTGATCTCCTCAGGAAACTGATATACAGCACACTCTGCAGACAGATGCCTCATGACTTATTTAAATATACAGAAAGTGTTTAGTTTGGGTCGTTCCAGAGTAATAACTATTCCAAACAAACCGGCAAATCATTATATTTGACCCTCCGTGAAATGAAAACCCAAAGAATCTCCATCATGACATCATTAAAGCAGCAGGTTCTCATGCAGACGAACTCCAGCTCCCACATTCATGCTGTACATGCACACGCTGTTCCCTCAGTGCGGTGGGAATCTGTCAGAGGTGTGAGTCATGGAGGGAGCGGCGGCCAGCTCCGCAGATGGCTTTCAGACAGCAGGAAGCTGCAGACACACAATGGCTTTGCTTGGGATTTCCTAATCCCCTCGCAGTAGTCGTCCAGTTCATTCTTGGCCTCCGAGCTGCACCAGCTGTTTAAGTTCCAACATATAGTTTTCATAACCGGAGATTTACTCATCACTAAATTAAAACTGCTGCACCACACAAACTAGTTTTTTACATAGAGATCAGTTGTTACTGAATATTTACACCCAATAACTGCCAGATGTGACTGTTACGTAGCTAACTGAACCAGCTAGCCCACATAACTAGCAATAGCTTACTAATATATTAATATATACTTGCTAAAATATGACTCGGTTAATAAACTATTGTGAAGGCTGACTGATTAAATGGCGACTTCCTACCTTTGAAGCAGTTGTGAAGTCCTATTGTCTATCTATTCCTCAATTAATTACGTTCCTTCAGTTCGTAAGGGTCCACAGAACGAAAGCTTTAAAAGCATTTTTCATAAACAGTTGTGAATGAGCAAAACATTTCCGATAAAACACAATATACCTCAAATAACAAAACATAGTAACCCTAATAAAGAAATAAGCCTGATTAGCACCCGAAGTCTCCAAACTGAACTTAGATAACTGACAGAACTAACGATAGCTTCCTTATTTATGATCTGTTTAGATAAAATATTAACGTTAACTTAAATGTAATGGTGCTGATTAGCAGCCAATTTACACATCCCCAGTCTTTTCCGGATATTTCTAGAATTTCAATGGATTAATCTGATTTATTCTGGAATTAAATATCTATGACTTTACACACAAGTTTAGAGAGGAATTTACAAATAACTGGTGCAACACTATCCAGAACCGAAGCTTTAAATTGATTGGATTTGAGTCTGGGCGGACAGAAAGAGCCTGTAAATGTTGAGCATATGTCAAAGTGCGTGAGAAACTTTGGGGTGTGTGGTCTGTTGACATTTTACATACTGAACTCTTATGAATGGAAAGAAAGAGTCGTGGCTTTAATGGTTGATTTCCTGTGTGTTTCCGCTCCACCTGCAGGTGTGGAGAACGTGACCATCCAGCTGGACCTGGAGGCCGAGTTTCATTTCACACACCTTATCATGACGTTCAAGGTGCTCGCTCTCCCTCTCACGCACACACACCCCCACAAACATAAAACACACACACACACATAACATATCGTACAAATACTCTCATACCAATGGCACGGAGATAAACACAGCGTCGAACAGCTGTCGTTGAGGAATGTGGAAAATCGCTGTGGTCTCTGGGGAGCGGTGGGAAGAAGAGGAGGAGGGAGAGGATGAGTTCTGATCGCTGTCACATGGTCGGCCATGATGGCGGACAGCTGGATTCATGCCCTCCATTGACATTGTAGTGAAAACACCCACTTAAAGACTCGCATGCAACATACTGTACATCCTGTCCCATCATGTGTTCAGTGGGATGGAGGGAAAGATCAACATCTTCAGCAGCCGCCACCCTTACAGCAATGCCAGTACACTTATATCCAAAACATAGATTATCATTGTTTCTCAAGGAGATGAAAAGGTATAAGAAAACCTGCTTTACCTAAATTTAAAAGTTGTCACAACTTAGATTTTTGAAACACACATTTATGACAATAATGCAAAGTAAATCATCGCCGGTAATTCCAATTTCCAGTGAATGACACCGAGTTGGAGGAAAAAGAAGCTGTTACAAGTCATGAAGTTTTTTTTCTGTCTGTATCTGTCCGCAGACGTTTCGTCCGGCTGCCATGGTGATCGAGCGGTCGATGGATTTCGGGAAGACGTGGCAGGTTTATCGTTATTTCGCCTACGACTGCAAGTCCTCGTTCCCCGGTGTGTCCTCCGGGCCCCTGGTCAAAGTGGACGACATCATCTGCGACTCCCATTACTCAGACATCGAACCGTCCACAGAGGGAGAGGTGTGTTTATTTCTATAATATCTGAGTTTCTGATGCAGGAAAAAGAAGCAGATAAAAGTAGAAAATACAAACTTTCACCTGATTTCTGATTGTAGGTGATTCTACGAGTCCTGGACCCGGCCTTCAAGATCGATGACCCCTACAGTGTGCGGATACAGAGTATGTTGCTCATCGCAGGGAATTTGATTTGACCACAGACAGATTACAGCGCTGAGATGATTTCCAGTAACTGTTAGTCATCTGTAGCCTAGGTAACAGGAGGTCAGAGGTCAGCCGAGAAAAGCACTGGAAAGAATTTCACATGTGGAAGCCACTCGGCCTTTGTACACACACACACACACACACACACACACACACACACACACAGGCAGAGGCCTCATGTTAAGTATGTGCTGAATGCTGTGGGTGTGTGAGGAACAGCAGCTTTACAGAAGAGCGACGAATGAGAGACACTGAACTCATCTTTCCCTGGATAAACAAAGTGTGTGTGTGTGTGTGTGTGTGTGTGTGTGTGTGTGTGTGCACGCGCAGACATGCTGAAGATCACTAACCTCCGGGTGAAGTTCATCAAGCTCCACACGCTGGGCGACAACCTGCTGGACTCCCGCGACGAGGTGACGGAGAAGTACTACTACGCCCTCTACGATATGGTCGTCCGCGGAAACTGCTTCTGCTACGGCCACGCCTCCGAGTGCGCCCCGATGGATGGAGCGCCGACGGGAGCCGAGGGCATGGTACATGAGACACACGCTCACAGCCAACTGATATAAGAAAGAAATATAGAGCAGGAAATAAAGAGATTCAGTTTTTTTTATTCTTTGTTATTTATTTTTATTATTGATTTAATTTAACATAAAGAAAAGAATTACCAAAATAAGAGCTGCACTGAGACTGAACGTTCTTGCTTGACTTTGGGAACAGCAGTTAACAAAACTTTACACTCTTACCACCTCAGTAGCTGTTCTGGAGCTTTCAGTTGCATCCCATGGTTTTCCTCAGCAGATTGAGTGTCCATCAAGAAACTGAGGATATTTAAATTTGGATTCAGGAAATGAACTTCCATTCCCCCAAATAACATGAAACTTTTGTATGTTGCTCTTTGCTACAAATAAAATTCAATAAGCAGCTGTCGGATTCTGGCTGTATTTTTGTGGTTTATGTTGCTCAAATCAGCATTAACTTACTTCTGTGTGCAGGTCCACGGCCGCTGCGTGTGCAACCACAACACTGAGGGACTGAACTGCGAGCGCTGTCAAGACTTTTACCAGGATTTGCCTTGGAGACCTGCGGAGGGACGAAACACCCACGCCTGCAAGAGTGAGAAACAAAGCACTCTCATTTCTGAATACGAAGTACGCAGCTACAGCCAGTTAGCTTAGCTTAGCTTAGCATAAAGACTGGAAACGGGGGGGGCAGCTAGCCTGGCTCTGTCCTCTAAAGCTCATCATTGATTATATATTATATTACAATTTACAGCTAAACAAACTAGCTGTCGTTTCTTGGCTCAAACTTCATTCAAATACATTTACACAGAACTTTTATGAAGCCAGTTAATGATCATTAAATACTGAATTTAAACCAGATTAAACTATTTCAATAATCGATTAATAATTTCAGTCATTTATCAAGCAGCATTTCCTTGTAGTAGCTTCTTAAATTTGAGGATTTGCTGCTTTTCTCCGTCTATGACAGTAAATTTAATATCTTTGTTATTTTTTACTTTTGTCGGGTGACTTTTGTTTGTTTTTTACTGAAAATGTGACTGACAAACGTGTGAGTAAAATAATATATAAAACAATGGGATAATACATAAATACTCACAGGTATGAAAAGTACAAGAATAATATATAGTTTATAAGAGTAAAGTCTATTGACAGGATTTGAAAATGGAATACAAAAGCATGTTTTCAAAGGAAAGACCAGCAGTAAACTCACTTCTCTCTCTCAGAGTGTGAGTGTAACCATCACTCTGCTTCCTGTCACTTCGACCTGGCCGTTTACATGACGACCGGCAACATGAGCGGAGGCGTGTGCGACGACTGTCAGCACAACACGGTGGGCCGGCAGTGCGAGCAGTGCGCACCCTTCTATTACCAGCACCCCAACAGAGACCTGCGGGACCCCGCCGTCTGTGAACGTACGTCACCTCCGCGTAACCTCTGACCTCTGACTGTACCCACTGCTCTTCCTCTTCCTCCTCCTCCTCTTCTTCACGGCCCACTCGGCTCATTACGCAGACAAGACAGTCCTCGACCAGGTTTCGGCCTCAGACGAGCAACATCTGGAGCCGCACTCACGGACTGTGTTCAAGTCTTTGAAGTGAAAAGCAGAAAGTAGCCGTTGTTACAGCATGATTGTAATTACCTGCTAATGACTGGGTATGAGTGGAAATAGTCGCAGTAAAATAAGAACAAACAGCATCTTCTTTTCCCGCCTCTTCTTTTCTCCCTGGTCTTTCAAATGACACGTCGCCTCTGCTTCTCTCTGCTCTTCCATGTCTTGTCCTGATTTTCTATTACCATATCAAAAACTGAAATAGTTTTAAGATTAGTTTTGAGGCGTCACTTTTCCAACATTTGTTTTCTTTCTGCTCCCACCAGTCCTCGTTTTATTTCACAAGATGTTTCAACATTTATTGCTCTTAAATCTGCGGTGTATATCCATGATCCCTGGAGGATAAATGCTAATGTTTTTGGTTAACCCCGTTATGTTCCACTTTTACAGAGAAAATATCTTAATCTATTGGGCAGATTTAAACTAAATTCACTGTGAACATTCATTCTCCCCAGAGGATGAACCCTCGTACATTTTGGACTCTTTGTGAATTTTTCCTCCAGTAACAACCCAAAACCAACTTTTCATCTTTGCACACAAGATATTTAGATTGTCATGTAATTCACTTTGTGGTTTCAAGTGGAGGAACCTCTTTGCAGATAAGTCTCTAAGAATATCAAGATCATTAGTGTGTTGTTGAGAAACATCACAGCCGGACTTTAGACGTTTACTTCTGTCTTTGTTGCTGAGCAGATTTCCCTTTTTCACTTTTTTGTTTTCCTTTCTTGCTCTTCCTGTGTCCACACACGATCTCCCTGATGTCGTTTTTTCATGTCTCCTCAGCGTGTAACTGTGACCCGGACGGGTCTCTGCAGGGCGGACTGTGTGATTCGCGAAACGATGTGGCGGCTGGGCTGATCTCAGGCCAGTGTCGGTGCAAAGCCAACGTGGAGGGCGAGCGCTGCGACCACTGCAGAATGGGACACTTCGGGCTGGGACAGGGGCCTGAGGGCTGCCTGCGTAAGTCACAACTCATTATATTACATTAAAGGCCTGTATTACATTTTCTAATTTGTATTGTCTGATCAGTATCTCAGTTTACATGGAGAGTTTTTAATGTTTCCTGTCTTTTTGCCAAGAAAAAGTTATATTTTTATGCCATATTTATTTATTTTTATGTAAAAAAGGACTAAAATGACTAAAAATAAGCAAAACTAATCACAGGATACAGGTTGTATATTGTTATTGATAGTTCTGCTCAATATTAAATTCCCTTTAAATACCACAAGTTAATGTACCCCTGTAAACATACCCACACCCCTTCATCTTAGATTATTAGATATGTTTAGCATTGATTTAAAAAGGCTAAATCTAAACAAATTAAAAGGGGTTTTTACTTCTAAACAAAACCCCTTAAACTGTGCATTAAGTATAACCCATTAAAAACACCTTATTATTTTACAATCCATCAATTATTCGGTTAAAGATGCATTAATTTCATCATTATTAACGGGTAAATTAATGGACTTTTAAGGTGGAAAGGTGCCTGTTCCTGGAGAACTTCACATGAAAACAGTTTATAACACAGACACAGACGTACTGAGTGTACATATACACACAGATACAGTGGGACAGGCTGACGCTGTTCAACCTGCTGCTTCTCTGTGTGTTTTGGCAGCTTGCACCTGTAACCCGCTGGGAACTCTGTCGGGAGGAAACTCCTGTGATTCAGGCTCCGGAAGGTGCTTCTGCAAACGGCTCGTCGACGGACACAACTGCGATCAGTGTCTGGTACGGATCCAAACACAACTGTCGGCCTGAGCCTGGACACGTTTCCCTCCCTCTGTGTGTGTGTGTGTGTGTGTGTGTGTGTGTGTGTTAACCGGAATCACACGTGTTTGCCCTCTTTTCTTTTGTCTACAGCCGCAGCACTGGGGTCTGTCCAATGACATGGATGGCTGCAGACCATGTGACTGTGACCAGGGCGGGGCTGTTAACAATAAGTGAGTTTAGAAAACTAGAATCGCCTCCTCGCGGTCGTATCCCTCCGCCACTCAGACTAGTTCCAGGTTACATCCCTGTTTATCCAGAGTCATATCAAATATTCACTGTTTGTGTGAAATTTTGTCATAATTGTTGTGTGTATTCTTGAGAAATGGCTAAAAAGTGTTTTGTGAGATGACCGTGACCTTTGACCTTTGACCAAAAATATCTAATCAGTTCGTCCTTGAGTCAAAGTGAACATTTGTGCCACATTTGAAGGTTTTCCCTCGAGGAGTTCTTGAGATATCACGTTCACAAGGCCAAAACTATGTTTCATGAGGTCACCGTGACCTTTGACCTTTAGCCACCAAAGTCTAATCAGTTCGTCCTTGAGTCCTGGTGAACATTTGTACCAAATTTGAAGAAATTCCTTCAAGGCGTTACTGAGTTTTCACGTTCACAAAGCCAAAACTGTGTTTTGTGAGGTCACCACGCCCTTGACCTTTGACCTTTGACCCCCAAAATCGAATCAGTTCATCCTTGAGTCCTAGTGAATGTTTGTGCCAAATTTGAATGAGTTACATCCAGTCTTTTCTGAGATATCGTGTCCAGGAGAATGGGATGGACAACCTGAAAACAATATGGCTCCATTTTCTAGTTTTTCCATCAATTATAAAAAAATAATCTAAAATATAATATAAGAACATGAAAAACACGGACACTGCCATGTTTCTAATATCTGCTAACGTGCGTGTCTCTGTCCGCAGCTGCGACCCTCACTCAGGACAGTGCGTGTGCAGGGAGCACATGTTCGGACGGCGCTGCGATCAGGTCGAGTCCGGCTTCTACTTCATCGCTCTGGATCACTACACCTACGAGGCCGAGGACGCCGAGCACGGACCCGTGAGTGTGTGTTTTAACGCACCATCCGTTCACCGGTGCTTCGGTGTTGTTCTCAGACGATGTGAACCGCCTCTGTCTGTCTCTGCGTCAGGGTGTGACGGTGGTGCAGAGGCCTTACCCTCTGGATCGTAGTCCCACGTGGACCGGGATGGGTTTTGTGAACGTGCCAGAAGGAGCGTACTTAGAGTTCAACATCGACAACGTCCCAGAGTCCATGGACTACGACATCCTCATCCGCTATGAACCACAGGTGACTAATTTAACTGTTAATATTAACTATCTTTAAGTTTTAAGAAAGGAAAATAACTGTGTGTGTGTGTGTGTGTGTGTGTGTGTGTGTGTGTGTGCAGCTGCCGGAGCAGTGGGAGCAGGTGAACATCAGGGTGCAGCGTCCCGTCGTCAACGCTCCAAACTACTCAGGTCACTGCAGAAACTCCATCCAGAGCGGAGACGAGCAGACCCTCTCTCTTCCACCTGGATCCAGGTAACGCGTCAGTCCACCTGAGTGTGTCTGCCTCTCACACACACACACACACACACACACACACACACACTGACTCTCCGCTGTTTTTCAGACACGTGTTGCTGGTGAGGCCGGTGTGTTTCGAGCAGGGACTGAACTACACGATCCGCCTCAGTCTGCCGCTCTACTCGTCACTCAGCGACGTCCAGAGTCCGTACACACTCATCGACTCTGTACGTAGAACACACACACACACACACACACACACACACACACACACACAAAACAGAAAATACACAAAAATACACATGTTCACTGAAGTTTTTCCTATACATACCTCACTCCTCTCTTCCTTCAAACCTATGTTTTTATTATGGTTTCCATTCCCCTGACTTCCTCCTCCTCCTCCTCTTCCTCCTCCTCTTCCTCCTCCAGTTGGTGCTGATGCCCCGGATTCGGGAGCTGGACATGTTCCATGGGATCGAAGGTGATGGAGCGTGGGATACATTCCAGCGCTACCGATGTCTGGAGAGCAGCCAGAGCGTCGTCAAGAGCCCCATGACCGACATCTGTAACGACTACATCTTCAGCGTCTCCGCTCTGCTGCACAAAGGAGCCATGGGTGCGTAGTTACGTGTTTGTTCAGTGGCAGGCGTTTTCCCTTTTTGAGTTACGTTTGTTATAGCGGCCTCATAAATATCCTCCTGTCTTATTTCCCAGAGTGCCAGTGTGACCCTCAGGGTTCCCTCAGCGCCGTGTGCGAGTCCAGCGGAGGTCAGTGTCGGTGTCGACCCAACGTGGTCGGCAGGAACTGTGACCACTGCGCCCCGGCTACGTTCCTGTTCAGCCCCGCCGGCTGCAGACGTGAGTGTCGGGCATGAGTTTCACAGTTTGACGCTGATTTAAAAACAAAAGAATAACGAGAAGTGTAATCATTTAACTTTCTCTCCAGCGTGCGACTGTGACCCTCAGGGCTCGGTCAGCGCCTTCTGCCACGAGGCCACCGGCCAGTGTGAGTGCGTCCCCGGGGCCGCGGGTCGCCAGTGTTCCCACTGCCTGCCGGGCTTCTGGGGCTTCCCTCAGTGCCGGCCCTGCCACTGTAACGGCCACAGCGAGTACTGCCACCCTCAGACCGGAGAGTGTCAGGGCTGCAGGGACTTCACCACCGGACACCACTGTGAGAGGTACGACGTGCCGATTGGTCGACTGTGACCTCGGTCGTTGGTTGACCACCCAACGCTTTTGTATTATGAGTTGCAGAGTTTAGAGTTTCGGCTTTACTTTGCAGCGTGTGGAAATGTTCTCTTGGTTTCTACAGATTCTCTGCAGCAGTTTATGAAGTCATGTGTCTTTGGGAAACCTAACCTCTGCCTCCAAGCAGCCTCAGAGAGCTACATCAAAGGCATCAGGGAGTCTTTTCTACTTAACCTTTCCCCTTACTTCCAGATGTCTGAGTGGTTACCACGGTGACCCAGAGCTGGGTTCAGGTAGCCACTGTCGCCCATGCATGTGCCCCGACGGACCGCGCAGTGGACGCCAGTTTGCTGACAGCTGTTACCTCCTGGATTACACTAACCAGCTGGTGTGTGTGTGCAGCTCGGGCTACAAAGGTAAAGAAACACAGATCTGTTTCAAGTGCTCAGAGCTTTACATCATCACACCGTGGCCCCTGTAATTATCCTCCTTCCTCCAGATACATGAGGGGAAGATGAAAAAAAAGTCTGTTTCCTGTCCTTCGTCCAGGTGCCAGGTGCGATCAGTGCGCCCCGGGTCACTTCGGGAACCCTCTGGTGCCCGGCGGGCGCTGCTTGCCCTGCCAGTGCAGCAACAACATCGACATGCAAGACCCGGGGTCCTGCGACGTCCGCACGGGCGCCTGCCTCAAATGCCGGCACCACACCGACGGCTACGGGTGCCAGCACTGCAAACTGGGTTACTACGGCAACGCTGGCACACAGAGCTGCAGGAGTGAGTACAGCTGTTGAATGATGAAATGACTTTTTTAAAAACACACTTTTCCTTAAATAAAGTTTGAGTTGCAGAGCTGGAGTTGGATATTGTTGTCCAACCTATTCTATTCATTCTTCTGTATTTCAGCTCTGGTCATATTTGTGTGTAAATTAATTATTATATACAAACATATGTCTCCAAATGCAGAGTTTCTTTAACTCAGTGGTTCTCAAACTGGGGCCCGGGGACCCCCAGGGGTCCTAGAGGAGGTACCTCAGGGTGAATCATTTATTTTCACTATAATTCCATCCATAAGAAACACAATAACAATGTGTGAATATTTTGTTCTGTGGGTTTTAAACACTTTCTGTAATAAAACATCAGGTGGGGGACACTTGTCTAATTTGTGTCAGTTTCGGGTCCTTGAAAGTTTGAGAACTACGGCTTCAACTGTAACGACACATTCACACAAACTACCAGCGACTTTAATCCAAATATGAGTTTGAGCTGTTTGAATCTCTCCTCTGTGCAGAGTGCATGTGTCACTCGGTGGGCACGGTGCCTCAGGCCTGTTCCTCCCCCGACGAGTGCCAGTGCAACCAGCGCACCGGTCAGTGTCCCTGCCAGCCCAACGTGGTGGGTCAGAACTGCGACCGCTGCACCGCCGACACGTGGAACATCGCCGGCGGGACGGGCTGCCAGCGCTGCGGCTGCGACCCCGTCCACTCCTTAAGCTCCTCCTGCAACGAGGTGAGTCACACACAGTGATGAAAACCAAACCCTGCAGCAGCAGCAGCGCTAATTCTACTGCTAATCATTCCCACGTTATAATGTGGGAGAATATTTTAACCCTTAGAGACGCGTTATGAAATTCCACTCAGCAAAATCCAACATCTGTCTGCATCACTGCGTTAACGTCGCAGCAGCTGCTTCAGCTTGCTCTCTGTGAATACGATGTACAGCTGAACTGATTCCCACAAACTCATCTCTCAACGAGCTGCTGCTGCTGCTGCCGGCAAACATTTCCTTATACAATGTGCAGACTGGCAAGAAAAAGTGTTTCCAAACAATTCCCATTGAGAAAAGCAGCACAGAGCAGCGTGGCAGCAGTAAGTCACTGTGACCAACACATCTAATCACACAGGCTTGTTTATGTGTGTGTGTGTGTGTGTGTGTGTGTGTGTTTTTCTTTTTTGATATATAGACTCCAGCTGTTTGGGAATTGCCTCGTTCTCTGGCTTTTTCTCTCAATCACACAGATCTACATGTGTATACTCTGCACATAAAGAACAGGACAGTGTGCACCCACTCTCTCTCTCTCTCTCTCTCTCTCTCTCTCACACACACACAAACATTTGGGGTTTCTGTGTTTACTGGCTGCTGTCCATCAGAGGAAGGAAGTCTCAGAATACACTGTGGAATAACTGAATACACATTTCTCTAAGAGAAAAGAGTCACATCTATCTACAAAGGGCCATTGTGTCTGCGAGTAAAAACAAGTCTGAAATTTCAGCCTCTTTTTCCTCTTCTTCACACAAAACCCACCAGCTCCAAAACCCGAGCACCTTCTGCGTGAAAACGTTTTCTGACGTTCTTTGTGTTTTGTTTTATTTCCCGCTCCAGGTCACGGGACAGTGCTCGTGCAAACCCGGGTTTGGTGGCAGGACGTGTCGGGAGTGCAGAGAGCTGTTCTGGGGGGATCCTGAAGTGAAATGTCACCGTAGGTCACCCTCAACCCCGTCACCAGCAAACACACGAAAACAGCTTCAGTGTTGCGTCATTTATTGTGACGGCGACGCGTTTCGCAGTTCGGCACATAAGATCTGAAACAATGGTGATGAAGTTAACGGTGTGTGAAAGGAATTTTAATTTAATTCTCAACTTTGGTGCCACCAAGTGGTTTTTATCAGAAAAGACCATTTAGGACGTAGTTCAATCATGAATGACATTTAAAACAGAGAGTCATCTACAGTTTCCCCTCAGCATCTTCGGTTCATTCTCACAGCGTCGTTTTCAGCTGATTTATTTTGTTAAGCACCAAACACACACAGTGTAGAGACTAGCTGAGGAACGTAGCGCAGCATCTGGGTCACAAACTGGAAGAAACCAGAGTAGTGAAACATATTGACAGCTGAACTGAGGTCAGGTGGAAGACGGAGCGGCCTGGGAACATGCCGCTGTTAGAACGTAAGAAATTCCTCGGTGGCTCTGTTTGTGTGTTTAAGGATCATTGTCGTAACACTGGGGAACGTGGCCACGACTCCTTCGCTGTTCGCCCAATATGGACCTGAACACACTCTAACAGCCTTAAATGTCATGGTCACTGTTTCATTTCAAATCCAAAGTACAGAGTCAAAACATCCGGACTGTGCTGCGTTCTCCTGTTCCCGTTTCCCTTCTTAGCTTCTTCTCTCTCCATGTGTGGACTGAGTTGTCTCCTCTGAGTCACCGTGTAAAGACTTGAGCTTTCAGTTGTTTTTCCCTGGTTTTTCTCCTCCTTTCGTGTGTGTTTTTGTCTCTGTGTGTGTGTGTGTGTGTGTGTGCAGCTCATCATCTAAGATGGGATTTTGAAATGGCTTTGGAATAAATTGATTTTGTCAGACAGCGATTGTGTGTCGGCAGCTCTGAATCAGCGAGCTGGCGCTGACTGAGCATCTGTCTCTTGATGCCTGAAATTTTGATATTGTCAAGTCGAACAAACTTCTGGAAGGCCGATCTGCAGAAATGCGCTTCTCACAGTAGCTGGCTCGCCCTCAGAGAAAGAGAGAGGGAGTAGGAAGGAGAGAAAAAGACGAGGAGAGGGGCGGCAGAGTGAGGGGATCTGGGAATGACCTCTGGTTTCCCCCCTGCTCATGAGAACCAGATGTTCTCCAGAACTCCCAGGCGTCCCATTTTCGTCATGCACCATCACCCAGAGGACCCAGGGATCCTGAATTATTCCCGCTGTATTCCCTGAGGGTCTCTGAAGCTGTTGGACCAGCTGGACCTCTCCTCCTGTCTGCACAGACGACACACTGACGCGTCGAACTCTGAGCGGCCACCTTACAGAGCAATGTGTGGGAGCGATGTGAAGCGCTTTAAAGACGCTGCAGCAGCTGAGAGGTTGTTGTTCCGGCCAGATGTTGCATGTTAGAGGTTAGAATGCATCAGTGTTATTGGGTCTGTGGCACTTCTCAGTTACTAGCCCGTAATCACCACATATGTTCTGACCCAAATGTGCTTCTAAAGGCGGGTGTAATATTTCACCGTGACAACAAAACAAAACTTCAAACCCGGCGCTCACCTTCTGCTCCATAAATCACACAAACAAAATGCAGCAACGCTGACGGTGGAAACCTCTCGAACGCCGCATTCCTTCTCTGTGACTCACACCGACCCTCCCGGGGAGGGAGGACAGCCCTGTGGAGTGACCCGACACTCAGGGGGTCAGTACGACCTTCATGGTCTAAGTTCATGTCCAAGTTTGTTTAGTGGAGGTGCTGGAGGTTGAATTAACTTTTCAAATGACTTATTTCCCTGGGGAGACTTAAAAATGACCAGACCTCTTATGTACGACTACACGCCACATGGTTACTGCTCTTTTTATACCGTCTGTTCTAAGGGCCAGTTCATATAAAATTAACTTATTATTATTATTGTTATCATAATTGTTTACTGGTTTATTTTATTTTTTTGACTCTCAAGTCAAAGTACATCAGGTAAATCCACAAGATATAGAAAAACACTTAATTAACAGTTAATCCAACAGAGAAATGAAGTGAAACATACAGTACTGTATTTCACTACACTCTAATTAGACATAGAGACATAGAGGATTATGTGTGGTGTATGACTTTAAGTGATATATTATGAGTTTTTTAAAAGAGGATACCAATATGGTTCAGATGTAACATCAAGAGATTTGACCACATTTAGGCCAAGAAAATTAAAGCTGCTATTTTAAATATTTTTATATTAACTTGCACAAAATGACCATTTAATCCATAAAAGGTGTTGCTCGTATTGAAGAAGCCACAGATAAATGTAATAAAACTACGTAACAGAACAGCTGAACTAATGCACATGGAAAAGTATTTATATCAACAGAGCTTTTCTCAGGTGTGTGATTGGAAGATAATAATCCCTCCTAATGGAGAAAGGCCTATTCCTGGATTTACCTGAATATTCCTGGAGTTGGTTTTCTCCCTGACTTTCCTCCCTGTGTGTTTCCAGCTTGTGACTGCGATCCTCGGGGAATCTCCAGCGAGCAGTGCCATCGCACCACAGGTCAGTGCACCTGTGTGGAGGGTGTTTCCGGCCCTCGGTGCGACAGGTGCGCCAGAGGCTACCAGGGGGAGTTCCCCGCCTGTGAACCCTGCCACCAGTGCTTCGGCATCTGGGACAACGTGGTCGGCGAGCTGACCAATCAGACTCGACGTCTGGAGGCCCAAGTGACGGAGCTCCAGACCATCGGGGTGACGGCGCCGTATAAAGAGTTAATCGGCAGCTTGGAGAGAAACTCCAAGGCTGTTAGAGACATAGTAGAAAGCAACCCTGCAGCGGTGAAGCTGGAGCAGATACAGGACCTAATGCACCAGATCATGTACGTACAGAAACAAATAGAGACCCATAGATGGACGTAGTAGACACCCTTTCATTACTGTGTCGCTGTTTTCTCAGTGGTTTGATGTCCTACCTGAACGGAAAGCTGAACACGACGGAGGAAACCTTGAACGTTCTCCACGATGACGCCAACTCCACCGACGTAAACTTGGACGCACTGACGAAGGAGGCCAACCAGCTGGAGCAGAGCGTCCAGGAGCTGAGACAGCAGGTGTACGACGCCAAGAACGCCAACATCCAGGGTGAGAAATACAACTGTTGGACAGAGACAGTGTTTTTATTTAAACCTTTAACTCGCGTGGAAACAAGCACATCGTCAGCATATTGCTTCACATTCATTCTGTTACACTGGGTCACATTATTTCATGAACTAAAAATCTTTTTTCACGTTGTTTCTCACCTCACAAAAGAACTGAGTCATGCCAGATCTGTACTGTGTGTTTTCAGGTGCCATGGACACGATCACAGAAGCACACACGCAGTCTATGATGGCGGAGCTCAAGGCCAACGCCTCCACCAGTGATCCCAGTAACACAGTGGAGCAGTCCGCCACCGTACGGAAAGCCACGGAGGACAAACTGAGCAGCAGTCAGAAGGAGTTCGACCGCAAGCACCAAAGAAACTCGCAGAAGCTGGACAAGCTGTCCGACGAGATGGATAAGTTTGACCTGGCACCACTTAGCGAGAAGGTGAGAAAACGGAGGAGCAGAAACCACAACACAAAGATTATATATTTCCTGTATTATATTCTATATCATATCAACTATTATAAAGAGTTTCCCTCAAACTGACACACTTACTCTTTCTCTGCAGACGTGTGGTGGTGCAGCTGAAGGTGACGGCTGCTCCGGCTCCCCCTGCGGTGGGTTGGGTTGTGCCGGCGCAGACGGAGCTCCTCAGTGTGGAGGAGAAGGATGCCAAGGCCTCGTCACAACCTCCCAAACTGCTCTCAAATCAGCCAAGGACCTGGACCAGGAGATCCTAGCAGCGATGCAGGAGGTGGACAAGCTCTCCAGGATGGTAAGTGTGAATATAGTCATTTTATTTCATAACTAATATAGAATAACTCAGGATGGATTTTTGTTCGTGGTCAGGTGTGGGAAGCCAACGTCCGTGCAAACGAGGCCAAGGGGAACGCTATGGAGGTGCTGGTCAAATCCAACCGCAGCAAGGAGAGGGTGGAGCAGAGCAACGAGCAGCTCCGCAACCTCATCAAAGAGATACGAGACCTCCTCATGAGTGAGCACGCCGCATCGCTGCATCTGTCCGTCCATGCGGTTCTACAGGGACGTACTTCTACTTTTCAGAGTCAGTGATTGTGTTTCCTTTCTGATAATCCAGATGACAAGGCAGATGTGACAGTGATCGAGACGGTGGCCAACGAGGTCATGGCTCTGGAGATGCCGACCTCGACAGAGAAGCTGAACGAGCTGACGAAGGAGATCAGGGAGAGGGTGGGCACCCTGACCAGCGTGGAGACCATCCTGAGTCAGAGCGCTGATGACATCCAGGCTGCCGAGACGCTGCTGAAGGAGGCCAAGGCTGCCAGGTAACGCACACTGGTTTCCCTCAGCTTGTCTCTGCGTCATGTACAAATAAAGTTCTGTTACTTAACATGTCCACTGTCTCTGTGTCCGGCAGTGAGCAGGCGTCTAGCATGAAGGAGACAGCAGACGTAGTGAAGGCAGCCCTGGATGAGACTGAGCGTGCTCAGAATATCGCCATGGACGCCATCCAACTGGCCCAGAACAACACTAAAGGCACCCTGGACCTGCTGATCTCTGTGAGTTTGACTTCTGACCTCTGAGTGATGATGCAGAGGTGACTGCTGGAGCAATAACGAGCATGCAGCATAGAATTTAACAGCTTTCAGTGACTTTCATTTTATTGGTATGGAGGCAAAAATGCCATTCCCTTTTTGTAGTGTAACACCTGGACATAATTGTAAAAATGTTCTGTATTTCTGTGTGTGTGTGTGTGTGTGTGTGTGTGTGTGTCAGGTGGAGTCGGAGACGGCCATGTCGGAGCTGAAGCTCAGTAACACCACAAGCCGTCTGGTTCAGTTGGAGAGGGAGGTCGGCCTGCTGAGGCAGAACAACCTGGAGGTGAACCGGCTGGCGGAGACGGCCGACTTCATCACCGACCAGGCCAAACTGGAAGCAGAGGAGGCCCAGCAGGTCTCTCACACACACACACACACACACACACACGCGCACACACACACACACACACACACACACACACACACACACAAACATTTTCATGTGCTGCTGTCATCCCTGTAATGCTTATTTGTGTGTGTGTGTGTGTGTAGGAGTTTGACGTGGAGGTGAAAGCTAAATTGGAGGAGGTGGAGGACCTGGTGGGGGACAAAGGAGACTCGGTGCTGCAGGCGAGAAGGAAAGCAGATGAACTGCAGCAGGAGGCCAAAGAGCTGCTCGTCCAGAGCAGCAGCAAGCTGCAGAGACTCGGAGGTAGCCGATAGTATATATACTTTATTTATGTGGTGTGTTTTCATATTGCATGTTCAGAGCTTGTAATATTGTGTGTGCAGACTTTTCTTTTTCTTTTTCCTTTATATGTTGATTTTGTTTGGCAACTGTTCCCAGCTGGGGCTGAATGTGCACACTAGGGCTGCGACTAATGATCATTTTAATGATCCAATTAATCCAGTTTATTACTTTTGGCTATAAAATTGCTCCAAGTGTCATTACAGTCCAAGGTGACATCTTCAGGAGACTGAATTACAGTCCAGAATCCAAGATATTCAGATTATAGTGATATAAAACATTCTTCTTACCGCTATCCTTATTTTTTTGTCTGTTTCTTGTTACCGATTATCGATTATCTATTTTTTCGACTTATATACTGCTTCACATACAACACACAGCGGTGTCACATCTGTGCTTCTGCGTTTTCAGAGCTAGAGGTCTCCTACGAGGCGAACCAGCGCATCCTGGAGGCCAAAGCTGCGGAGCTGGCCGAGTTGGAGCAAACCGTCCGCAGGATCCTGGAGGAGATCAGCCACAAAGTGACTCTGTACAGCACCTGTCTGTGATGATCACCTGGAAGCTCCACCACCTCAAGCTCCTTCACTGTCCTCCAGTACTGGCTGGGATTTTAATAGCACCAAATGTTTGGAAAGGATTTCAGAATACTGCTCCCAGATGATTCCCTGAGTAATTCATAAAAACTATTCGGACCAAACACTGTTAAGATGTTTGACAGTCAGTGCCAAAGGTTTTGATTGTGTGTGAGCCACTAACTTAACACCGGACAGCTGTGCCAAGAAGTATTTTAACAATGGGAAAGCTGCCAAAGGCCGTTAAAGTGTTGATGTCCCAAAGGAAACCACTGAAAGCCAATGTGACCTCAGTGCTAGAAACCAGAGAATATAGAAGAATTTAGTCGTGTAAGCTATGACAATCTGTGTATTTAAACATATGAATGAACATATTTGATAGAAATATTAAAGTTTATATGTAGTTAATAAGCCCAAAGGTATGAAACATTGTCTGGACCAAAAGGCATTTGTGAAAAAGTGCTTTGACTATGAACAAATAATAAATTTTGATAAGATGAAGCTACTGAAGTTGTTGTTTTCATTAGATTTATTTTTCCTTTACAGATGTCTGCAGGTTTTGATCAGGACTTTATGAAATGAAACTAAAAACGTTGGCTTGTTTGGGAAAAATAAAGTATCTACAAACCATTTAAAAATGTTTAACTATTAGAATATTCTACACCTTTCCAGCCATGTATGACAATATGTATATGGAATATAATATATAATGTATACGTGTATATCTTTCCAGCTTTGTCTAGTGTTTGCTAAAAGCTTGAACAAAGACGGGAAACTGCTTACAAGAGGAAACATATTTTATTTGTATGTTTTTTAGCATTCATAAGAATATTTATTCCTGTTAAAATAGATCAAGCTCCATGAAATAGAAATGAATTCCATACAAAAGGCGACATGATCCTACAACACAGGCTTTACTCGCACGGATAGACTCCAGTGTCTCCAGCTGTTCATCAGATACTTTGCTAAATGAACACCTGCACTGTTTTGTATAATGACTTTACTTCTCAGGATCTCAGGATCTGAGACAATACAGACGATGAAAGTCCACAGGACTGTTTTCAAACCTTCACCTCACTCTGGAGAAGTGGCACTGTGATGATGGTATGGCTCTGTTATTAGGTAGGACTTCAGACAACACAGCGGTAGCAGCATTCGTGTAGATTTCATGTGTTTATAATAGTAGCACAATAGTCAGACAGATATGGTTTGTTTTAAAGAGCAACACTTACATTGATATTGTTGTCGTGAAGCTGCAGGTGACTAATATTTTTTTTTCATTTAATGCCACAAAAATAAAAATTATTCAGTGTATTCTTCAGAGCAAACGTAAAAGACGATACCATGGGACAATTAAGAGACATTTTAATCATTTGTTTGGGATTATTTTCAGCAGCTTAAGGCATGGTGAGGTGGGTTTAACAGACTGACAAGACTGAAGCTATTGAGGAAAATCCTCCCACAAACACTGGAATGAGCTTTGCTTTCAGACATCTGGTGTAAAAATATATGGAGATGTGGTCAGAGAGAAACCCTCACATATATGAAGTCAAAGACCGGCACAATCTTAAATCAAAATACAACATTTTCTCCTTTTATTGGTGAAAATGAAATACCCTTCACCAAGCTCCAAATTAATACTGTACAACTTTACATGAAGACTGTAAAGTGCTTTAGATTTTCTTTCTTCTGTAACTCGTGAGAGTAAAGAGTCAAGACATGCCTCAGTCTCTGGCTCTAGTCTCGGGTGCGGGGGTTGCGTGGTGGTGGAGCTCCTTCCACGGGAGCCGAGCTGGGAACCGAGAGCAGCTGGCCGCCGTGCATGCGTTCGTTGACGCGCAGCTGGCACCCGTCCTGCAGCATACGAACAGCTATCCGTGCGATGTTGCGCGAGTCGTCCAGGCCGGAGTGAGGACGGCCTTCGTACTTCAGACCCAGCTTCTCCAGCATGGTGCTCAGCTTGGTCTGCGTGCGAGGGACCTGGAGGACGGAGAGGAAACGGTCGGTGGTTTGCTGTGGTTTCTAAAAAGGCTGTGAGCGACAACAGAGCTTCTTCACAGCAGAGAGTCACAGAGGGAAAAGGACAGGTGTAATCGATAACAGTAACGATGGCTGGTCCAAAGAAGAGCTATCGTTAATGTTATTAATTACACCTGTGCTTTTCTCAAACTCTTAAATAACAATCAAAAGTCCAAATATTTTACTGCTGCATTCAAACTTTGCACATTTTAGCTTCATTAAAAGACAAAACAGGCACATTAAGTGACTCTGAACAACTCAAAAGTCAAACCTTGTAGAAGTTCCCGTATGATTTCCTTATGTTTATCCACTTCTTTGCAAACTGAGGATATCTGATGTGGCTTATACGACACTGGATGTTGAGGAACTTGCTCATGTCCCAGGCCCTGGAGACGACGCACAACAAAAAGTGTCAGATGAGATTTCAGTGAAAGGATTATTAAAATGATTTTGCTCAGATTCAGCATTGAGCACTGAAGTGAACCATCGTACCCATCAGTCAGGATGGCATATTTGTATTTTGTTCCGAGCTCTCTCTCCTGAAGCCAAGCTACCACTCGCTGAAGGACTGCCGGGAACAGGTCTGCTTCATCAACCATTTTCTTTAAAAAAAAAAAAGACAACACTTATTCATGTAGACTGAAACTCCTTATCATAATAATAGGATACCTATGTCAAAGAAAAAGAGCTCAACCAACCTGTGTTATCCCTGTTAGCTTCACACAGAAGTCTGAAAGCTGCGGGTTCAACTCAGGTTTTACATATTCCTGAAAACTGTCCACCTGCAAAATAAAGTGGAAAAACACATCCATAATAACAAAACTCTCTCTGCAAATTAAGTTGTGAACAATCCTGCCTTCGTCAAAAAGTCAACTCACAATTTCTAAAGTGTGCGTGTTGATGAGAACCATAGGGAACTCTATGATTTCATGAAGGAAGTCCGAGGGATTATCCTCCTCACATGTCGCTTCAAAGTCCACCACGCAGATGTAGTCGTAGTAGGTGTCAGTGGGTCCTCCCTCAGCTGCAGACTGCATCAGCTTCTGCTTCTTATAGTGGCTCTTCAACCTCTTCTTCATCACATCCTTCACTCCTCTTTAAACACAAGAACAGAAGGATTTAAATATATTTTTTCTATGAAATTCAATGATCCTCTCCAATAGAAAGGCCTACGACCTGAGCTTGAGGTGTAAAATATTGTAAAACATTACCTTGTGTCGAGCTTCAGCTCTGCTAACTTGATCCGGAGCTCATCCTTGGACATGCGGTTGATGTGTCCGTTGGCCAAAGCGATCTCTTTGTAAACGGGGTGACTGAAGTCGCTGTTTGACTGAGACGGGGAAACCTGAGGAGCAGATTCTTCAGCAGGACAAATCCTGCTGCAAGACTTCTCCTGAAGAACAATGATCTCAGTCAGTATGTGTAAGGAAGTGATATACTGCTTCAAATTGAGCAAATGATAACATTATACAGCATCGAGAAAACTGATACAGAAAACAGGACTCATGCAAAAACACTGTTTACATCACGGTTTGCTATATACTGTATATTGTATATTTTTTCTCTCAAATCAATTTCAGCATTATATGTAACAAAGGGCAACTTCACATCCTTTAAGTCAAAATATCTGGTTCTGTTTTCATGGATATCATTAATGTTCCTATCTATTTAATTGAGTTTAATTGCACCATGAATCTACTTTTTAATTTAGCAGACTTAAATTATACAGTGCAACACAACTACTTCAAGCTAATACAGTCTAAAACAACCACTAATACAACTACACTGCAGTATATTCAACCTTTTCCTATAATGTTGTCGTTTGTGGTCCTGCTGACTTGTTCTTACACTCCTGATATTGTGTAGAGGAGATTAGTGGTGATATCGGTGCTATTGTTTAATGTGAATCTCAGATAAACAGACTTTAGCATGTCATTATGGCACCAACCTTTTCATCTTCTCTTGTAGCAGACATCTTTACATTCAAGTCCTTGGTAATGATATTCTCCTTGTGCTCGTCCATTTACAGCAGAAGTTAATCCAGAATTTAAAAACAACCTAATTTATTTAAGATGAATTCATGAAAACAACGTTAGCTACTATCTATGCTAACACTGGCTAGCCACAGAACGGCTAACATCCCTGTACGACTTCTGTAAAAGTTTGTCTTCGTTTAAGCCACAAACTAAAATCTTAAGTCACTCAGATGATGTTTTATATTTAAAATAAAAAAACAAATAACAGGATTTATCTGATATCTTTGTCTCCAGTGACGGTTGCTGCTACATTAAACTCTAAAGGTGGACAGTTATGACGACTTCCGGTTTGCGCCAAAACAAATGACGCTCACTACCGCCACCTAGTGCTGCGGATGATAAAACTGCATTTTAATATAATCCAGTTTTTTACTTTGGTTAATATTATCGTTTTATTCTATTCTGATTTAAAATATCTGTAAATCTGTTTGTATATTATCTTTGTGGACAACTGTATTTCATTGTTCAGTGTGAAAAATAATATTAGGCTAATACGTATTGTAGTTTAATGATCTGACATTTATACGTGATGAATATACCATCACTGTATAATGTTTTAATTTATTTACTACCTAAAATTTAAAATTAAAACAGGACACAAACAACTTCATGGTATCATTTCAAAATATGTGTTTTTAATTTATTTTTAATTTAAATTTTTGTTTCTGCATTATATGCTTAGATATTATGCCTGATTTTTCTTAAGGTGTTCTTCCCTTTCTTGGTCTGTTATTTTTTATTTCGTAAATAAAGGGGGTAAAATAATAAAGAAGAGTTTTCTTTAACGCATGTTTGATATGGAAATAACAAAATAAATCACATATTGAACTAAAAAAGGCCTTTTGCATTTAGGGACACAATATTATAATGTAATTTTTTTCCCAGACATCTTTCAAAAATAAAGTCAAAATAAAATACTTAAAAATAACCATGATGTTCAGAAGGAATAAAACATTTTTTCTTTTTTTTATGGGATTGAAGGTGATATCAAATTAATAAATAATATCTCAACTACTTTTAAATACTATATATTTAAAGCACTGTTCATATCTGACAGCTAGGTGTCACTCTACTGTTAGTTTCAACCTATTTCCCACTCATGCATACATACTGTAGACTACAGGTTTACATACCTTTAGTTAATGTAGTGTACCCAGTGCAGATGTTTGAGCCTAACCTCTGGCCCGGTGTCGGTATGAGCTGTGCCTGTCAGAGGTAAATGAACTCTGGCAGAAACAGAGCAGTGTGCAAGGCAAAGAGCCGGAGCAGAGAAAAGAAGCAAAACACCATCTGAATAATGAATCTGAAGCTGAAGAAAACTGGATAAAAGATTCATGATGCACAAAACAGCTGGAACACGGACTCACTACTTGTTCTGTGTGTGAGATTTAACATGTTTATCAGTGAAGATAAAGTGTCTCTGCGGTGGGAACATGTTAGTTACGGTTTGATGCTCGGCTCTCAACAAATCAAATCAAATCAAATCAAATCAAAATATCTTTCTCAATATAGATCAATCAAAACCATCTGACATTTATTTCAAGATGCGACTGTCCACAACTCTTTGGGACCATTTATTCATAATCTACACTTCTATCTTAAATGTCTTATTCTATTGTATCCCCTTCTATATCTTCTCTTAATACCGTTAATCTCTTATGTAAAGCACTTTGACCTTTATTGAAATGTGCTATAAAAATAAACTTGTCTTATCAGTAAACTGCTGAACTCTGCTGCTTGGAAATTTATTAGATTTTTATGGGAAAATATAATTAAAAAGTAATATATCTTCTGTACAGCTTATTAAATTAGGCAATATTTACAGAAAGATCCATAAATCCACGTCAGTTAAAGCTATATTCAAAGTTTAAGTTACAAGTGCTGATAACCACATTTTAATCACTACTAAATTATGTTCCGACTGAAATCTCATCAGTTCAGGCCATAAGACGGAAAAACGCATTTAGATTCATTTCATGTCTCCGAAATAATGGAAAACCAAAGTCAAATTAACTCGTTAAATTGTCATTTTAACCACATCTGACAACCTCATACACTGTGAATTTCACCAGTCGTCATTGCATACTGATTCGTTTTTCAATGCGGCATTGTCATCTGCTATGGCTTGTGTAAAATGTTAATAAGTGGGACTTATTATTAAACAAGATAAGTTTCCACCTTCAGAAATTTAGCCTCTGATCCAGGTTTTCAAAGGCTGAAAGGGTTTTTTTGTAGTTTGAAGTCAGATATTGTATAGACACAGACATGATACTCATATTCAGTGTAAATGTATATTCAATGTACAGTATAATACGGGAACCTCATCTGACAATAATTAAGTGATTTGACTATAAATGACTTTCAGTTAATGGTAAAAATATATATTATTTTAATTCTAAATCACTAAAACAAAGTGTTGCATATATGTGGTTTTTAGAGGCATTTTAATTTGTATATAAAACTATAATATTCTGATACTAGAAAGAACACAGTGGCAGTGGTTTACTTGCACTTTGGTTATTTCCTAGAACCATTCTGTACAATTAATAATTTTGATTCTTTAAGTAAATGTTCCTGTTAAAACTAAAGTTCTTTTACTTGAGCAGAATTTATTATGAAGGCAGGAGCAGAGTTTTCAATTGTGTGTGTATTGCTGCTTTAGGTTCGGTAAAAGATCTGAGTGTTTTCTCTCCACAGCAGCGCACCACACTGCACAGACGGTGGGAGCTTGTCAAAGTAATTTACACCCATTTTATGTATGAATTCCTTATGATGCTCACAGAGCGGTTTGATCTTTACAACAGATCAGCCGTGTCCTTACATCACGCAGTCCGTCTGATGGATAATGTGATGTATAATGGATGAAATGTTGGGAATAAAATTTAAAAAATAAATAAATAAAAAGGAACAGGTAGGAAACAGGAACAATCTTAGAAAAAAAAACAACAAAGATTTATTTTCTCATTTGAAAAAAATAATGTCATGGAAAACTCATAACTAGAAACTAATGCACATAGAAGAGACAGTAAATTGAAAATATACATTATGGACTTACAAATACAGCTTTGTAGAGAAGGTGCATGTCTCTCCTGAAGATAGAAATAGTGTTTGGGCCAATTTGGAAAAAGCATCAATGACTAATGGTACAAAAACAACAAAAAAATAAAAGAATTTCAGTGTTATTTAAAGAGGCTATGGTGCCTTAAAAATCTCCATATTTGGCTTTTGGCCTTTTTTTTTTTTTTTTTTGAAGGGGCATAAACAGAATATAGAGTTACACAGTAAAAGAAATAAGCTGCATTGAAAAGGCATCAGTCCCATTTCAACCCGTCATCACCACGGTGACACAGGGTTTGGGAGCATGGAGCTACATTGTTCAGTTCCCTCCGTCCAGTCTGTGATGCTGCGTTCATGTCGCTCGGGAAAAACAGCCACTATGATACTGATTTTACCACTCACGTCAATATATTATTATTATATTATTATTATTCAATCATCTTATGGGTAAATTCTGCTTGGGAAAAGATTTTTCTAGGTTTCTTGCATTTCAGTGTTTTAGTGCAAGAACAGACGAACCAAAAACGGAGCAGTTTTCATCCTCCAGGTCGTTACGATTCAAAAGTCTTAAAATATGACGGCAGGACTTCCTGTGCTCGTTTCAGACATCATCTCCAATGAGTCAGTTCGCAGCTGTGCAACACCTTCAAGTGTGAAAAGGCTGACGGGAATTAATATGAGTGATTAAATTGCTCAGTAGCGATCAGCCATGGTCTTTTTCTGTGGCTTAAAACAAGTTTCAACAGGTGGGAAACCTTTCAAGTCTGGTTTACTGTAATTCCCACTGGACATGAATGCAACAAGACAACAAAGGCTTCACACAGAAGCTAATTTGTTCTGTTCAACCTCGTGTAAAAAGGCAATTCAATAAAATCAGGATCTTTAAGTCAGACGTGTTTGCATTCGGAGCTTTGTCTCTAATCGCAGAGGAGGAATCACAGATGGGCTCTGCTTCTCTTCTCCTATTAAAAGTCAGTGCTGCTCTCTCAGGTAGGCCTTCCTCACAGTTTACATGCTAGCTGGTTGATGTTAAAGCTGCAGTCTTTGGAACTGAGTAAAACAACTTAACGGACCAAGTTTTAATTCTTTTTTTTCTTCTCTCAAATCGCTTTGAGAAGCCGGAAAACATAAAAACAGATTTTCAGTTTCAAATGAACATGACAGGAGGCAGTTCATAAGCTTTCCTCTTAGGGAATGGTTTGACATTTTGGGAAATACGCTTATAAGCTTTCTTGCTGAAAGTTAAAAACTAAATATTATAAAGGAGATATTTGTAAGTTTTGCTATTGCTACAAAGTTAACGTTAGCATTAACAGCTGTTTACTTACCAGTTGCAAGTTGAGCATCAAACTTCATTCCATTACTCTAAGATCTGTCTCCAGTGATGACGAGCAACCCACTTCTTTTGCTTCTATTTCTATCACTCCTTTTCTTCTGCTGAAGTTAGCATGCTAACCAGCTAGCCTTGGTCTCGCTACCCTTTCCGATACCGAGTCACTATGATGTCTACACTACGATGAAGTCTTCGCCGAAGAAGTAGCTGCTCAGAGGACGCATTATAACCTCGTCTTGTAAACGAGGCTGAAGCTCTTAACAAGACCTGTAAGTAAACAGCTGTTCATGCTAACGTTGGCTACGTAGCAATAGCAAAACTTACATATAGCTATTTTAAAAAGGTAATAAAATCTGCCGTCAAGCACCTTTAAAGCACAAGAATCAATATATTTATTTAGTGTGTGAAAATAGTCCCACAGGCTACACCGAAAGTGACTTCATCTTTCAGTCAGAGCCAGGCTAGCTATGCTAAGCTAAACTGACCATCTCCTGGCTCTAGCTTCATATTTCTAACATGAAAGTGGTATCAATCTCCCAAAATGTCGAACTATTCCTTTAAGAAACACAGTACAGACACACACAAGCAGGCGTACAGTACACAAACTGACACACTCAGACAGACACAAACACAACCACGGCTTAAAACAACGTGTCCCAGGCTTCAAAATTGTCCTTTTGAATGAGACACTGACGAGAAAAAACACCACATAAATACAGTGTAGTACAGACACACAACACAAATCAACCTTCAGGTGGATGTGTCTTTGTTGTTAGTGACAGCTGGCTGGTGTACAAGGAGGCAGAACGGATCGACTGGCATTACGCACACACAGCCAGCGAGTGTTTGTTTAGAGGTGTGAGGTGGTGCTGTAACAGGTGCTCTTCCCTTTAAGGACACCGAATAATCACTGTATTTCCACGCCGCAATAAAAGCCCACTTGTTTATATTTAGACTTTAGTGTCTGTAGGTGCGATCCAGAGTCTCCTGACGACCAGAGGAGCCGATAAAATAGCTCATATCTGATCATCTCCAGCTGATTTATCCTGTTTTTGTCTGATTGTTCTTAGTGTAGTGATTTACCTTTATGGCAGCTTCGTGCCATGTGTGTGTGTTTGCACCTTGAGCATTCGTAGTAGAGCTTTGTCGCACTGGTTCAGTTGTATATCAGCTTACATCTGTGTGTTGTTGGTTGGAATTACTGTGGATCTGTGTGGACCCCATTTAGACATGCAAAGCACAAAGCCATAAATCAAGTCGACGTGGAGCCCAAAATTGCTGGGGAGCTGGGGCTGGTGTAAGGCTACATGTAAACTCCTCCCCAGTTTTTGTGTTGCCATGACAACACACCTCCTGGGAGACCTGGACTCCAGGGTTTGGACAAAGTGTTTCTGGTCTCATTTTGTCGTCCAGAGTGGATCAGTGCGGGAGGAGCAATCGTTCCAAAGCGCACTGCAGATGTTCCCAGTTCTTCCACAGCAGCGCTAACAGGGACACGCCCACGCAGGTGAGCGCCAGGTGGAAGCGACTACGAAGCAGTGGGGCGGTGAACTTGGCCGCCGTGGAGACGCACACCAGGATCACGGTGACGATGGCCAGCATGATGTTGATGCACTTCCCCAGCAGCACCTTGGCGTCGGTGTTTTCCAGCTGAACCGTCTGTTGCTGCTGCTGCTGCAGCTCGAGCTTCGACACACGGGTCTGACACGACTCCAGGACCTCCTGCAGACAGGCAGACAGACAGGCAGACAGACAGGCAGGCAGACAGGCAGGCAGACAGGTTAAGATCAGGGAGATACTGGAGAGCAATGACTCATAGGGGAACGGCAGTGAAACAGGATTAGAAATTAATTGGCATCAACTGCATTAGAAATGAACAGGATGTGTGAATCACATTAGAAATGAATGGGGAAGGCAATATTCCTTAGCTAAAAGTCAATACACCACAAATGATTAAACAAAATATTATCTGGCTTCTGACCCAAATCAACAGAATTCATTCCCTTCGAAAGTTACGTTCCACTTGGTTGCAGATGCAGAGAGAGAGAGAGAGAGAGAGAGAGAGAGAGAGAGAGAGAGAGAGAGAGAGAGAGAGAATATTGGGTAAAAAAGATCTATAAAGCCTAAGTCAGTGTTTTTAATTGCATTGTTAGTCGAATATATTTAATTGACAATGATGTAAGACAGAGAAAGGTTAAGCTCGTGACGAATACCTTCACAAATTACTGCTTGTAGAAATGGATGGTTTGGTTAAAGACGAGGTGGTTGTGAGATAATAATAATTTTAATTCTTCCTCTTTCTCTACTGTGTCAATATATGAATCATTGTTCTGGTTTTCTCAGTGAAAATGGAAAAATGAACTTTTTATGTAAAAACTTGTTTATTGCCTGCTACTTTAATCTATTTATCTTGTTCAATAAAAAGCAATATAAATCATATTAGAGAAAACAGAAGCCCAACTTCACACTGGCGAATCTGGAGACAGTTGCTGTTTCTCAAATCACCAGGAAACGACAATCACAACACGTGACTGCGATCGTCGCCCGCCTCACTTGACTTAAAATGAATGTTTCACTTTCCTGCGTTGTGCGACACCTTCCGCCATCTTCCTCCTTCTTTAATCCAAAATTGTCCAACGTTTAACACTCAATTTATACGCACTTATGCACTCAAAATACCAAGTGTGTATATGGACGTACGCGAATTGAGACAAGCAAGTTAATGTTTGCGATTTGTGCTTAATAAAGTTAATTTAATCATCTGTTATCAATCTATCTGACTAGTTGTTGTTTGACTAATCATTTCACCACAGTGGGGCTCATGTGTCTGCATGTGCATTATACAACAGCTTCTTATAGCCGACCTGTGTGTCTGTGTATGTGTAGAAAACACACGTTACCTGTATGTCCCTGGCCCTCTCATAGGCCTGATAAGCCACCTTCTCCTCAATACTGGCCAGCTCCTGCTTCAGATTACTGGTCTCATGCTGGTGCAGCTCTGTCAGGTCATTTAACTGGTCCTCCAACCGCTCATACCTGAAGACACACACACGCACACACGCACACACACACGCACGCACGCACGCACGCACGCACGCACGCACGCACGCACGCACGCACGCACGCACGCACGCACGCACGCACGCACGCACGCACGCACGCACGCACGCACGCACGCACGCACGCACACACACACACACACACACACACACACACACGCACACAAACATGTAGAGTAGGTGGAGGCAGAGTGCCAAGGAGAGAGCGAGAAACAATGCATAATTGAGTGTATGTGTGGGTGAGTAACAGTACAGCAGTTTATCTACTACTGCATCTCCGAGCTGCTGAAAACATTTGCCCTTGGTTGACTTAGCAACAGTCTGGGGATTTGTGTGGAAGCTCTGCTATCTATTTATAGTGTAAAAAAAAAAAGCTCAGAATAATGGCCCCCTAAAACTGTCAAAAGCTCTTTTAAGTTCAACAGCTGATTTGAAAACAAAATTTGCCCAGTTACGAATTTTACCACCCGGGGTGGGGGGATTATTGGATTAATGTTTTTGTACAGTGAGGCAGCTGCAGAGGAATACAATACACAACAAAGCTGAGGACACCCCTGGTCTATATCACGGTGAAGTCACAACAATCGTCATCACTGAGACGCCATTGTTTGTTTCTGTTCAGATTTTGATGCCCGGCTTTATTTTTCCATGATTGATGTGATTCCAGTTTCGTACAAAATGTTCTGCTTCCTCACAGATGATTCTTTTCAGCTGCTGTCTGTTGGAGGGGGTTTGTAGCTCTACCTTCTACTTTAAAGGTGTTCTGTTGGATTCAAGCCTTGGATTTATTCACCCAGGTCAAAGTTTGTACCTTTTTATTCCTCCGCACTGCGACAGTCAGAGACGGAGGCCATATTGTTTTTGGGTTGTCCGTCTGTCTGTCCCATTCTCGTGGACACGATATCTCAGTAACGCCTTGACAGAACTTCTTCAAAATTTGTCACAAACGTTCACTAGGACTCAAGGATTGAATGCTTAGATTTTGGGGGTCAAAGGTCAAAGGCGTGGTGACCTCACAAGACACAGTTTTGGCCTTGTAAACACAACATCTCTAACATTCGGAGGGAAAACTTTCACCTGGACTCAAGGACGAACTGATTGGATCTGAGTGCCCTCAGCTTTTATAAGGAAGTGCAATTCAAAATCACAGGAGTACAGTTTTAACCAGCTGAGACTAGAGATTAGTCAAAGACTAAGATACTGAGGAAGGTGTTACTCACCTGGACTGTCGGGGAAATTTAAGAAAAGAAAAATGCTACAGAAACGTGTGCGTGCTCGATCTTCCACCTCTTCGTCTAATCTGCGTAGGAGTGTATTTCAACAGACTGTGACTGGATGTATTTGTTCTGTAATATGACACTGTTTGATTCCCACATGAGTGAACCGCCCCCGTGTTCGGGTGCCGTGCTCACCTGTATCGTTCCTCCTGCAGCACCTGTGTGAAGTAGCTGTAGTCTCGTTTGAACTGTGCGTTCATAGTCTCCATGTCCTCGGCCAGCTGTCCCTGAGCCTCCCTGATCTCCCGCACAATGTCCAGCACCTCCCCCAGACGCCCGTTGGAGTCCGACCTCCCAGGACCCCCGGACCCTGCCCCCGAACCCCCCGCCGGGTTCCCGTTAGAGTCAGCGGATGCGGACGTCCCGGTGGAGCACTCGTCGTCGCTCTGGTACTTGGTGGGCTTGGCTACTGTGGTGGCGCTGCCGCTCAGACCCCTCGCCCCGCCCTCCACCTGCAGCCCTGACCCCGACTCCATGGAGCTCTTGAGGTGGGCGATGTTGTCGGCGCTGCCAAACTTGTTCCTGATGAGGTTGGCGAACTCCCGCGACTTGTTGAAAAAGAACGGCGGCGAGAGCGACACGCCGGGCCCGATCGTCTTCACTTTATCCAGCGCCGGGTGTCGCCCGGTGGCGCTGACGTCCCGCAGGCTGCCCTCCTTGCTGTGAGTCCCGGACTCCTTGCTGCTGCCATCCTTGTGGCTGTGCTTGCCGTTGGTCTCGCTGTCCTTCATGCGACGGTGGTACTGCTCCAGCTTCCTCTGCAGCCGGGCGATGGTCTGCGCTGACTTCTGGTTCTTCTTCTCAAACACCTGGCGGATACGTGACACCTGCTGCTTGTCGGCGTTGTTCACCAGCTTCAGGTACTCCGCCACATTCTGGTCCCGAGCCGCCTGCTCCACCTTAATCTGCTCCGTCACCTGAAGGGAGAAACGAAGGAGAAGAAGAAGAGATGTTAAAGAGGATGATGATGTTATAGAGAATCAACATTTAGCCTCTAATTTATTAGTTTCTCTGCTTCACTTTTATTTTCTATTTACTGAATGTTTTTATTGCTCTGACAGTTTTTCCAGTTTACTGTTACTTTTGATAGTTTATAACAGATAACAGATAAACCAATAAATTTACTGTGTGTAATCAAACTAAACTGTGCTGATGCCTCATGTTCCTGTGGAGGGAATAATTCCACACGAAGAAAATGTTCTGCAATGTCTAAAGAAATGATAAAATGAACCAAAGATATGGTGGAATAATTAATCTAATAGTTTTCTGGCTCACTATGTTGGATATAGAAACGCTTTACGCTTCAACTGCTCGACAAAGGATGACCAATGTTTGTTTAGACGGGACACATGTGTCACTTGTACACTCTGCTCTGCGAGTCAATCACAGTAAATCTACAGAGACGCCGCGCAGGAGGTGAGTAACGTGTCCTCCGACCTTGAGGATCTTCTGCTGCAGACTGTCGATACCCAGTGCTCCCTTGGTGAAATCCAGCCCCACTCCGTCATCCCCGACGCTGTCCACCACGTCCAGGTTGGACTCCGAGCCGCCGCGACGGATGGGCACCGGGATGCTGAGGATGTTGACATCGCAGGCGCTGCGCTCCGCCTGCGGACACACGGGCAAGAAGAAAGAGTGATGTTTTTAAGGAAAGTTAGTTTGTCCAGTTACATTTACTACGTATAAAAACAGCTGTAAATCCAAAATGGAAATCCCTTAAATTAAAGCTGGAAATCAACACCTCAATCACATCTTGATGGCTTTGTTTCAAATCCATTGTTTTGGAGAACACAGGCAAAATTACAAACATTGTGTCACCGTCCAAATACTTATGGACCCGACTGCACTTTGCAGACAAAAGACAGACTTCACACGGACGTCAGACTCTGCAGTCTGTAGAGGCGTTCAGGCTCGACCACGCACCAGAAACCCGCCGCACAGTCTTGTGTCACTGATACAAATGACCAGGTGTTTGGTTTCCCCCTTATAGAAAAGCTTCTTTCCATCTTCCAAGTTCACTGTTTTTCTTTATATCCCTCCCTTTAAAGTCTTAGCGCACCATCTACCTCGGCTGCCAAGAAAAGAAAAAAGCACAGAGGATCACAAGAGTCTTGAGAGGATTCCTGTGTTGAGACTGGAGGTAGGGAGTGGGCTTAAAAGCAGCTGATGAGACAGTAAATCTGTCTTACGACTGCACAGTGGTCAGTTAGTGGAGCAGCGATGAGCCCAGGGCTCCGAGCTAACGGCCCCCCCGGTGCCTCGTGTACTGGAGATCCACTCTCTGCATTGACAAAAGCAGACGATTATGTAAGGCAACCTAAAATATTAGTATGTGGTAACTCTAGTTGCCACGGCAGCAAAGCACACACACAGACAGACTTAGCTCCAACACACACACACACACACACACACACAGCCGACATATCCCGAAGGTAGGTTTTTGTTTTTTTAATTTGGCTTCATTCTTTATGTCTTTTTCTTACACAAGCAGAATAAATGACACTTTAATTGTGTCCTGTGGCTTTTCAGCTGCAGCCTCTGACAGAACCTCAAGAGTCAGAAACTGTCACCCCCCCCCCCCGGCACTGAACAACAATCTTACATCAAGCTTTTTTTTTTTTTTTTTCCCCATTAACACAGTCATTCATGTAAAGACACTGTTCTGAAACAAACGATATTTCTCACTCTTCCTGATTACAGATGGCGAACACCCTCAGAACATCACACATCCATCGATCCGACCAGACGGCAAGAAAAGCAGCCAGAACGAACCTGTGGTGTAAATAATGATTCAATCAATATTACAGAGTATTAACTGTTGGTTTGATCCGTCTTAAATCTGGATTAAATAAATAGTTTGAGGGGGGTTTTTTGACTCAGACTATAGGCACAGTTTTTATCCTCTGGTAGCCTGGGATGAGATTTGAGGACAATTTAAAGCTTTAAGGATAAGGCAGTTGATCCTTTCAGAAACACTGTATTTTTTAGATTTTTCATGCATCCTCTTCCGCCTTAGATTTACAACAGAACTTGTTTAAAAAACACCATAATAATATAATAAATAACCCCATTATAAAGCCATTATAAAGCCTTTATAAGGGTAGTCTTATTGTAAAGTCTTCATTTAGCTGTTTAGTTACACTGTATTATCTGTAAATATGAAAAAAACATGTTTAATTCCTTTAATTTTAATTTACTCATTTACTGTTGTGCACCTCTCTGAACTAAATGTCAGAAAACAAGTCTCTGGTCAATCAATGCACCTACTTCATGCTCATATAAAATTAAATCTTCATAGCACTAGCACCCTTCTGCCAGAACATTAGGTGGGTGGTAGAAAGTTAATCAGAACCATAATAAGGAGGTAATTAGATGATGAAGGTTGGTAAAGTCATTATGAGCTGCAGCCCGGTGATTAGCGCATGATCACACTGTGATCACCTTAAACTAACCTTTCATTTCAACACTCAACGTCTGAGTCACACTCTTTAACATTTAGTCTCTGCTGCCTGTCACATGGTCACAAAGCAGCTGATCGCAGCGGATCCGCTCGTGTAAACGCGCCTCGCACTCAGCAGCCCGGACGCGTGTCGGACATGAGGGTGAACGTGGGAAATTATTAACATGTGAACACACAGAGTGACCATATGTCTGTTTTAAAAAAAAAAGGGGGCAGATATCTGGTCACTACTCATCCTGTGACCCTGGTCCGCGCTGAAGCCATTTAGATTATTATACAGATGGGTGCACACGCAGCCAAAACACATGAGCAACACACTGGGGCATTTGTCCACAGGGAAATACATATGGGTTATACTGAGGTCTGGAACAAGGCGATTCAACTCCTCTCCGAGAAATGAAAAAAATAAAAAAATGTATGAATGGAAGTGAATGCAGAATGTGCTTCTCTTGAAACACGGCTACAGTCGCTCTCATTGGAGGGAACTACGACTATCACCCATAAAACCTGCTGCACGAATCCTGTGAATCTGATTTTTCTCTGCAGCCGACAGACTACAAGTAAAAAAGGTCACAAAAATTAAAAAGAAAAAGTAAAAGTCCTGGTGGCTTCGTTGGTGAGTTTGCATAACACATGCAGCTTCCTGAGATCATATCAGGCCTGAAAGCTTTGAATCATAGCAAAACAATCTATCTTTACTTACAAACGTCACACGCTCCACTGCTTTCCCGTTCTGTTTTGTTCCTTTCAGGGAACATCGATCGTCTTACTCCCACAAAACCAGGAAAAAGATTAAGTCATTTATCACGCACAACTTGTCAAATACTTGTTGGTTCCAGTTTCTCAGATGTGACAATTTTTTTGCTTTTCTCTGGTTTTTGTTAGTCAAGTAAATTGTCTTTGATTTTTTTGACCAACCTGAAGATGTAAACGTGGGTGTGGGAACTTCTGTTTTGTAATACTTTAATAATCATTAATCATTCAATTAATAATTAATATTCATACAGTCTAAAGCCATGCTAGTATCTTTGTGAGGCTGTACTTGGCAAAGAGGTGCTTTGAGCTAAATGCTAACGTCAGCATGCTAACATGTTCACGATGACAGTGCTAACATGTTGATGTTTAACAGGTGTATTGATTTCCATTAGCATTAGCATTAGCTTTTTAACACTAAAGCTGAGGGTAACATCATCAGCTTTACAGGTATATAGTTATATATAAGTATTGTACATGTGCATATTAACTTAATGAGACCCGATGATGGCGCTAGATAAAGTCAGGTTGTGATTACAATTCATCCTGAGGTGGACACAAATGTCTGGACCACATTTAATGGTGATCCATCCAATAGATGCTGAGATATTTCACTTGTGGAGTCACTAAAAAGGAAAGAACAGGAGATAATCAAAGTTATTAGGATTCATCCTCTGACGCATCATGAATATCTGTACATTTCATGTTTATGCATCCAATAGCTGTTGAGATATTTCAGTGGACAGACCTAGAAAATGACCTCCAGTAACTACCGTGTGAAGTAATCATCACTTTAAGGCCTGAACTACTGTAAAATCAACAAAATGAGGCAAATATAGTGTGTGTGTGTGTGTGTGTGTGTGTGTGCATTGGCTTTCTATATTCAAAGTCTAAGATTAGAGACTGCATAGAAAGGCTGTGGTGTGTAGTTTATGTGAGAGAGAGAAGGAGTGGGCCAGCAAGTGCTACTCCAACTCCCACTAAGCCAGCTCATCTGAGCGTCTCATTGATGGAGCTGCGAGTAGGGACCTTGCCACGGGGAGACGACGGCCTGGCAGAAACACGCAGGAAATCGCCCAGGAGAACCTTTTCATTTGTAGCTGGCAGCACAGATTCAGGAGCTATTTATTCCTATCCATCAATACATCTTCCACTAACACGAGCCAGAGGTAGAGACATGTCAGAAACAAAGAAACTGTAAACACGTCGTCCCTCATGAGCGATGCAATCTCCCCTCCTCCGGCAAATCAGTGTAATTTCGCCAATACGGAGACGTGAGACGTAACGATCAGTCAAAAAAACAATCAGCTGCTGTCCCCGACTGATGAACGGCGCAAAACGATCCACGGGACCAATCCATCAACTGAAGGCTGTTTACAGACAAATGTAAGATCTCTCACTGCACATAAGTGTTATTTGTCACCGTCAGCAGTCTCACAGGAAGCTGGTGCAAGGCTGTTTATGATGATCACCTGAGCGACACATGTTAATGATAAGACGTCATACTCTTGCAGCAGATCATGTGTGGTCATCTAAAGGGCTGTAAAATATAAAAATAGGTTACATGGAATAGAGCTTGTCGATTAATCAATTTGTTGAATTAATTGGCAACTATCTTAATAATCAAATAAAATACCCAGAATTTACTGGTTCCAGATTCTTAAAAGTGAGAATTTGATGCTTTTCTTTCTTGTGCATGAAAATAAAACTGAATATCTTTGGGTTTGAACTGATGGTCTGACATAACGACACGTGAAGACATTAGAAAATAACTATTTTCTTTTTCGTTAATGAAAATAATGATAATAATGTTAGTTGCAACAGAACCCAGTCTAAAGCAGCAGTTACACTTGGAAACGATTAGTTGATTTAGTTATTCAGTAATTATTACTAATAATTCAAATTTGTTTAAATAAAAATTAGATAAGACAAACAATTAGACGCATTAGACTTAGTATTTTCCGACAACAAACAAACTAAACGATTAAACAGTTCACCAAATTAATAAACATGTAAATTTATATGTAATTAATATTACAGATTATACTGTATTAGTCGTCTATTAGTCGGCTCTAACCCAGTATCTGTCTGCACCAGCACGCTGGATTAACTCTGTCTGAATTATACTGGTGTGTGTTTGAGTGTCGGGAGCAGGGAGTAATGGGATTGGGGGGGGATCAAGAGATTTAGCGGAGAGAAGATGTTCAAAACCGGGTTTTTAAGCCAATCACAAGAAGCTACTTCACCATAATGACTTTATAGGTTTATAGTACATGTAGTATAAAGGGATAGTACAACAATAACTACAGGGATAAATAGGAATTACAGTATATACTGTGGATGTATTTGGTCATACAGCAACATATTGGGCTGGTGAACATTTTGACCTGATGTTGTTCCAACACTTTTCAGACATTTTTACTCAAAATCACAAATGAATCATCATGTCAAGTCAAGATTCATCCTCTGGGAGCCATGAATATTTGCATCAATACATCAAAGAGAAGTTGAGACATTTCAACCTGCTGGTGGCGCTTAAGGGAAAAGTCAGGGATTCACCAAAGTCATTAGGATTATTCCTCCAAGGACCATGAGCGTTTCTACCAATTATAATGGAAATCCATCTGATTGTTGTTGAGATATTTCAATTTATTTCAGCTCTCAGTCAAAAACACCCCCAGACCCACGTTGCTAGCTCGGCTAAGAATGGCTGATTATTTCAGGATTTCCTGTTTCCTTCCTTTCGCTCGTTACCCATCCTTCTTGGCCGTCTCACCTAGCTGCACAGAATACACAGCAGCTCTTCGGACAGACCTGGAGATGTACTCAGGCACAATTTAGATCCAGTACTCAAGTCTTGAAAGGCTTAATCCTGCAAACCCTGCTATGTTTGCAAAGGCCGCTCTGTTCCAGCAGACTTGAGAATAACACAGATGAGTAGCCCCGGTAATTTATGACTGTACTTCCTGAAGGCTCCAGAAAAAGCTCGCACACCGGGTCTTATACATCAAGATGCCACAGAGCATGGTACCAGTTACACAAACCACTGCACCTGCGATCCAAATACATTAAACCTGCTGAGAAAACAGCTGGGGAGCAGTTCGAGTAGGCCGATGACTAAAACCCTGTCTGCACCCAATCAAACAAAAACAGGAACAAAATGATTGTTTTTGGTGCATGAATAATGAATGAAACAATCTCACACTGGATCGTTAACAGTGCTATGCATCATTAAGATTACATTGTGCTCTCTGTAGGTTATTAAGTGCTGTGTTGTATAATTTTCACATTATCTTCACATGATCTGAGAGAAATGGCGCCGCAGCTCCACCAACTTACATCACTGTTGCACTTCTCTCTCTCTCTCTCTCTCTCCGCTGCTGCGACTTCAGGACTCGTAACTTCTCTTATCTCCAAAGTAAACTTCTCTTATCTCCACAGTTTACTTCAATGAAACTGATTTTAACAAATCAAGCAGGGGAACTCCCTATAGTCAAGTCTACAGTTAAAAAGGAAAACTTCTGACATGTCTTTACACTGCATTATTCTTTTATCTTCTTCTTTTATCAATTATTTGATTAAAAAAATCCCTATTTTACACTTCACCCATGTTTTATTTTGAGGTGCTGATCCATAAGAAGATATATTTGTGGTTTTAAGAACTAAAAACTCACTGTAGTTTTACATCTCCTCTCTCAGGCTTCTCTCTGGAGAAGAGAGGAGGCCCTGAGCCTCTTCTCCTCTGATTGGCTGACTGTTTTCTGAGTGATCCAATAAAAATATAGCAGATTTCAGGCGAAACACTCAGAGAAACAATATTTTAAATGGGACCTTTGACTATTGGCAAACAGTTAAAGAGAGAAAAAAAATAACAGGAGTGGCTTTGTTTTGGTAACTGTATTCAACTCACGTACAGAGATAGAAAAGAAGTTTTAGTTCACCTATGAAAATAAAAAGGACAGTTGAAGGTGAAATGAGACATTTGGTTCATGTGAATTGGGCTGTGGAGCCTCCCGCCTGGGGGGGGGGGGTCATCCGTGACTCTGTGACCAGAGAGAGGAACCTCCTGTGGGGAACAGGAGTGAGCAGACAGGCACACCTCCCCACGGGGCTCCACTGATACACCACAGTCACACACACACACACACAATAAATGGAAAACAGTCACAGAGCAGACGTGAAAATAGGAAATGGGCTAGAATGCAAACATGGAGAGTTCAGGCAACATTCAGAATTATAACTATTTTTAAAAAATCACTTTAAACCAGGGGGAAATGAAACCCTTTTTCCTTTGTATGCTGTTCAGATTGGAAAGTCCTTTGAGGCGAATGTGTGATTCACAGCTACATAAATAAAACTGACTAGACTACATGATAATTCAATATCACACTTCGAGTTTCTGTAAAAACAAACAATCCTGTCATCAAAATGAATGATTCCAAACAGACTGTGTTTAAAAAATGAATGAAAGTAGCTGCTAAAACGTTGTCCTCTACAGGTAATGCACAATTGTGAAACACAGTTCACTGCATTGAACTTCAGTTTCTTAATGTTAGGTGGGATCCTATCTATCAGGAAAATATCTATAATATTTTGGCGAGGGTTTCCACTATTAATTATTTTCCTTATCAACTCATCTGCCAACTGCTTTGCTAATTACTTTATTAATCATTTGGTCAAAAAAATGTTCCTAAAGGCTTAAGTTGACATATTAAAACTGTTTAAAGACACAGTTTTGAACACAGAAGACTAAAGAAGAAAGATCCAAACACTGAGCAGAGAAAGCTTATGACCCAAAGTCCACCATGTCTGGCTCTGCCTTCGCTTTGTGTTGACAACATCGCCTTTGTTCTATCTTAAGTAATGCAAACACACACTCATTCACACACCTGTACTGCGGCCAAAACCCCAGGTGGAGCTGACAGGAAGTAAACAGCGTGTGCCTGATTACTGTATCGCCGCACTGACTGGAAACCAATTTCAAGTCCGAACAGGCCACGCTCTGCACACGCCCACACATACTGAACTCGTGGCGGGCAGAACAGGACACGTCCACATTATCCAACGCCTACAGTACGACACATGAATCATTGTCTCAAAAAAATCAGACCAAGCTGCAGTCTGAGCCAAGTTTGATCGATCGCTCCCTGATCAATCTTCATCACTTTGCTTCTGATTGACCAATTAATTATTTACACTCTGCTCAACCTGCATCGACTTCGCTGAAACTGTAATTCCAGTCGCCGCACTGCTTCTTTCGAGTCACAGCTCCTCTTACCATCAACCTCACGCCTGCTTCTAAAACCACTTAATTTGATTCAACGGCACTTTAATCATTTCAAATTGCCATATTGTCCCATCTCAACTGCTTCTGCACTGACAATCTACGCACTTGACCTGTGTGTTAATCACAGATACAACAGAAATCAGTCTGATGGTGATAAGGACAATAGGGAATCAATGGAGAGTGTCTGAAAAGCACTTAGCATCACTGCCACTAAATGCTCGGGGTAGCGCAAATGAGTGTTAGGTGCACGTGTGATGGGCTGGACAGGATATTTAAATTATGTTACTGAAATAATGTCTTATTTTGTTAAACATGAAAGAAACGGTGAATTCAAAGAAATAGTAGCAACTAAAATTGATGTATTAGATCTAAAATCTACTCGTGTATAAATGTCAGGGCACATTTTAATACTAGTTTATATCTTATTTCATGCAGCATTTAAATTTAACAGCTAACTGATCTATAGTTAATAATTTTTGCTTCCGTCATAGTGATCTACAGTGTCACAACAAACACCTTAGTGCAGAGTCGTTTTTGTGTAACTTCAATGCAAACTTGATAAAAGAAGGTGTGACGTCTGAGAAGCCACAGCGCTACATGTCGGCTGACAGGAGTTCAAAGCAGAAAAACTTGATCAAATTTTCATTTTACTCTGTGCTTTAGACTTTGTGTGGTATGTAAGCTATGTGATATGACCTAAAAAAAGCAGCCCAATTTCTCACAGAACTCTGTAGTTTGTCAGACTGACATGCCCATAGGGAATGAAAGTATCATAGTGCTGCAGTGACATGGCCTTGGGAACAACCCCCCCCCCCCCCCCAGAGCCTCATTAACAAACCACAGATGGAGGGATGAGGGAGGAAAGGCATGTCCTACTGAGTCAGAGACCAAGTGAGATATCATCCTCTCCTCATTTACTCCCCTTTAAAAGTCGCTGCAAATTTAAACTGATCATTTAAGATGCTCCCAGGGGAAGGATGTCTGGGGACTCCAGGTGTAGACCTTTACATTTTTAAAATGAATTCAATCAGCGCTAATATGTGCTTGATTTGCAGGTGCATGCAGAGGAAACAGAGGGTTCTTCAAGGGTTACATGCCTATGATGGTCACTAAAACAAAAGAATAGACTGCAAGTCATGCTAGCAGCCCTGTAAGGTGCTTTGTGATAAATGCTAACATTAGCGTGTGAACATGCTCAGAATAAGAGATAGAAGTCGGCATAAAAGTTTTTACTTTTGTCTGAGGAAAAGTTGCCACGACTACCTTTTTTTTTTTTGCTGCTGATACCGATCATCTATGATTCAGATCGGCTGATCCCGATCATTTCTGTCATGCATTGCAGATGACGTACATTTTATCAGTCTCACACACTTTGTAAAAGTTCCACATGGCCGACATGTTGTTTTGTTTTGGTGGCCTGTTGCGTGCCGGCGCATTGAACAAGGTGAATCAACTGTGACAAAGTGCAACGGGAGAAGCCTTGAAGAGATGAAAAACTGCAGCAGACAAAAACATCAGATCTGTGTGGACGGATGTTGAACCAAATTTTTATGCCGATCCATCAAGTAGATGTTGAGCTATTTCACTAGAGAAGTGAAAACTCTGAGCTGCTGGTGGCACTAGATGAAGAATCATCAGGATTCATCCTCTGGGCACCATGAATACCTGTGCTCATTTCATGCCAATCCATCCCTCAGCTGTTAAACTAATCTGGTCTGGACCGGAGTGGTGGACCCAGTGGGCTTGCACAATATCACAATAACATGTTGTATCTTGATACAGTCCAGCCCAAACAACAACTCCACTGTTTCCTGATGCAAAGAGGACGAGTCTTTCGTAACACAAACTATGCAATTCAAAGCATTAAGATGAAACCCTCTACTCAGAACAGTTAGAGTGATTTGTTTTGAACGCAGACCGGATGGTGCTTAATGTTAAATGCAGTGTGCAGCTGCCAATCTTTTTAGTAATCTGGTTTTATCCATTTGTTTTAATTAAACTAATGACTCTACATGAATGATGCTGATAAAGATGACAAAGTGCTTTATTTAGAGAAGCACATTAAATAACATTTTACATGCAGTTGACTTTGGAACAATTTAAGGTTTGATTTAAAATGTTCTTCTACTTCTTGTGCATCTTCAGGAAAACATACAGGAGAGAGAAAAGAGCAACAGTAAAAGTGCAGTGGGAGGTGATTTAGTCTGTTACATTACTGTGGTAAGGGCAGCAGAGAGAAACTAGGTAATACAATGAATCAATAAATCACAGCGCAGTGAGATAAGAGAGAGTTGTGGATGGACATCGAGTTAAAAATCAATGAACTGTTGAAAATCCATTAACTAACCAGGGAGCTCGGCATCAGATAATAATTTGGTAATACAGCTTCGACATGTACAGAAACAACAACAACAACAACAACACGTAGAGCTTTACAACCGAGCACAAGATGTACTACTGAGAACAGCTCTTCACTATCGAAGCCATGTGTATTGTTTGTGTTTGACCTCCTTTACACTCCCACATGCAGTTTGGGATTCAGTTAAAAGAAAAAAAAAAGCTAAAAGTTGTAATCCCCTCCTCTTCTCTCTCCTCTCCTCTTGTAATCTGAGATATTAATCTGCGCTTTCCAGAGCAAAGATTACCCAGCAGGCGCTGCTCCCGTTTGAAATGCTCCGGAGAAAAGAAAACGGGGCGAGGATCCAGATGTGTGAGGTTGAGAAAAAAAAAAAAAAAAAAAAAGAGACAGAAATAGTAAAAAAAAGAGGGGGCGTGAAAGGATGGAAAGGATGGAGACAGAAAAGTGGCAGAGAAGAAGAGAGTGAGGGAGAGGAAGAGAGAAAATCCCGCCGGCTGTAACAAGTACAGGTCAGCGTTTGGACGCCACAGATGGATCATCAGAAGATTGGAGCTTTAAAAACAAAGCACTGAAACAACTTAAGGTCAGAGTTCATATTGTGACCTCAAGGGAACATTTTAGTTTTATCTCAGCGTACAGGTTACAAAAGGCAGCGTGTCTACAACATCCACAATGATGTCTGAGCCACTGACGTCAGCTGTAGCAGCCTCATTTACTCATCCACTGACTATATTGATAATATAGTCGAATGGTGAATAAATACTTTTATGACCCATTCCTCGTCGGATTATTCAGACACAATCAACATCAAACCAGAAAATCCAACAGCCACCAGCAACCAACAGCACGACATACCTACCTCATACAAACTACATGTAATGTCCCTCGAGCTTTCCAACTGTTGTATTTCAGTAAATACATATCCTAATACATGTAAACACGTAATACGCAACTACAGAAACAAATAATGGCTATAATGATTTAAATCTTGTACCTAAATTTAATCACTTTAAATACCACACAACTTTAAGCACTAGAATGTTTTACTTTGAAAAGCATCTTAATATCATGAATGCTAACCAGCTAGCTCTGGGCCGTGGGCTAGCTGGAGCTAGTTGGGGCTAGCTGGTTAGCATGCTAACTTCAGTAGAAGAAAAGTGATAGAAATGGAAGCAAAACAAGTGGGTGACTATTAAAATGTCAAAGAGGAAAATTCAGATTGGATTTATAATCATCTGATGACGTCTCCTGAATGAGAGGATAAACACGTACACAACTACACAGTACAGTGCCCTTGGCTATAACCTGCCATGTCTATATATCCCATGACCCGAATGAATGTCTTTCTGCCTGGAGGTGTAACTGCAGCCAACACCCAACATCACACACACAGTGAGCAAGTGAACTTAACGTTTCTCTATTTCTTAAACTTTCCAACCATGAAAAAGAGAACGTGACTAAACTGCAGTCGAAAAGGTTCAACTGTTTTTAGAGAAGAGTTGATTCAACTGTTGTTTGTGGTACTGTTGAATGGCTTTGTGTTATACTGAGAGGTTTCTAATATAATAATATTAACCCACTCCACTTGTAAATATTAGAAACAGCTCTCAGTAAAGCATCAACAACAACAACAGTCTCCAAAATGCTCAAAGATAAATAAACTGAATCAAAGTATCACAGAGCTGTTGTGAGACTGCATTAGTTTTAACTAGGTGCTCCTTATGACAGAAGACTAGACGGCCCATATTCAACCCCCACATGAATAAAAGTCTGAAGTTCAGATTAATATTTCAACCAAAGGCAAGAATTGAAAAGCATTGTGAGCAGACAGAGAAGCAAACAGCCATTTCTGTAGATGCAAAGTGCTTTTAGCGCTCGAAAGTCATTTTGGATAATTATTTTTTCATGCCACTCCGCAGTTCGGCTGAAACACTGACTGTTAAGAACAGCTTAGAGTCTGCTCTTACAGCTAAAATAACAAGACACACACACACACACACAAAAAAATAAAAAATAAAAACAACTATATTTTGCAGCCCAGCCAGCAGCATCACCACGAGATGGGATGATGAAGACAGAGCCGCTGACAACTACTATTGGTGCTCCAACTGATCACTGGTGCCAACTTGAATGAGTCACTGTGCTACTGTGAAAAATCACTGAAATCTGTTAGGTTTGGTTGGATTCTCTTGTAAGTAGTATGTGACAAATAGCTGCTTCAAATGCATACATTCAAAGACACAAGACGTTGGTTGGTTGTATATGACTGGCAGTATAGGCCACGTCCACGCTGATACGTTTTCATTTTAAGACTCTGTCCAGACGAACATTTTAGCTCGGTATCAGAAATGATCTCCGTCCAGACTAACACACCTGAAAACACACACACACACACACACCTGAGCAATCACATACACCGGGCATGTGCAAGCCGGTGTAAACAGGAATCAGATTGTCTTCTCTGCACTTGATTAGATGCAAAAAATAATACGAACGAGAAACAGCAAAGACAGCTGCAGTGTTGAAATGCAGAATTTAACTGAACAACAGCTGCTAGCAAAAGGTCAGAAACGCTTGTATTTCATTTTCATGTTGTATTCACCCCTGGTAGTCGAGGCTAATGACACCCAAATGAGGGAGCGACTGTGGGTGTCTACGTCATCGTTTCCAAAGGTCTCCGTTTTCGCCTGTCTAGACAACAAGTTTTCAAACTAAACTCGGGTCCAGCAGCGTTTCCAAAAGTCCAAAGTCGTGTGGACGGGAGGAGAAAATGTAGTAAAAGAGATGCGTTTTAAAACGAAAACGCAGTAGTGCGGACGTATAGCAATAGCATATAGCAAATGTGGCTACACAGACCACAAGCAGAGTCAGGTCATCTACATTATTATCAGCAAAATGTTCCTCATTTGCATAAAGAACATAATGTTAGTTATGATAGTTATATTAGAGTAATGGCTTCAAAAAGTGAATTTGTTTGTTGTTTTTTTCCTGAGAAATGAATGATCACTGTGATACTTGATAATTAAATAAATAGGTTACTTGTTTTGTTAACCCCACACACACACACACACACACACACACACACACACACTTCACTCGGTCATTCTGTATTTAGATGCCAAATATAACACAGGAAAGAGCTCAGCCACATTCAACACCTCTATAGAGAGACGCTCCATTTTTGGATGCCTGATTCAGAGCCTAACACTGCTCTGCATTTTAAAACAAACACACACACACACACACACACGCTGACACACTAACCTACGTACATACTGTACGTGTCCACGCAGTCTGAATTATCCTGCATTCGTCCAAATGCAAACACTCCCCTGTACATTACATAACTGTGACTGGCTAGTGTGTGTGTGTGTGTGTGTGTGTGTGTGTGTGTGTGTGTGTGTGTGTGTGTGTGTGAGTGTGTGTGTGTGTGTGTTTGTGTGTGTGTGTGTCAGGAACTCTGCACTGAAATATCTCTGACTTTATTTACACACAGTACATTACAGAGAATGTGTTTGACTAAGGCTCTAGCTAACACAGATTTTGCTCCATTGTTTTAGGTTTTTTATTTTCTATATTTAACTTGTGTTCTGAAGTTTGTTTTTTGTGTCAGTAGTATTTACCACATGCTGCTCTTTTCATCTGTCCATCCTGGAGGACAATAAAGTTTCTGTTTTGGTCCATAAAATACTCAAAATGAAACTGTCGACCATTTTCGGTTTTGGTGATTGATCATTTGTGTCATTTAAGGAAATAGATATATTTTTTAAATCATCTGATTTAAGCTTCTAATTTGAAAACATGCCCATTTTCTAAAGTCCTCTAATAGAATATATCCATGCTCCGGACCATTTATCAGCCAAAACAAGAAGTCTGAAGATATTAACTTGAGCTTTAGACAAATGATTAACTGACACAATAAATCCACTAATGAACTGATAATGATAACCATTAGTTTCAGCTCTATCAAAGTGTCACAATTTCTCAGAGCCAGTAGTAACGTCTTCAAATGTCCAACCAACTGTCCAAAACCAAACAGCCAATTCACATGATATAAAACAGGTTTATAAACATAGAAAATCTCCATATTCGAGAAGCTGGAACCAGCAAATATCTGGAATGTTTTATCTTATTAAATCATGACTAAATCGATTAGCTCTGAGTTGATAAATAATATTAAGCGTAACAGCAAAGTGCTAACCAAATACTTTTAATACCAATTGTTTCACCACTTTGTAAATTAATTCACATAGGGCTAAAGTGTCATTAAAGCAGGTTGCAGAGCTACAGCAGTCAGTTGATCGAGGAGCAGTAGTAAGTTTTTAAGCAAAAATGCCAAATATTTGATGTTTCATCTTCTCTCATGTGAGGATTTGATGAGTTTCTTTGTTGTACATGATACAAAAGTGAATATTTTTTTTGTTTTTTTTTCTCTTGGTCCAACAAAACATATGAAAGATTGTTCACATTACAATGGGCTGATGGAAATTACAGCATTTTTCACAATTTTCTGACATTTAATCGAATCTTGAATTGAAGCCGTACTGTTGAGTTTGAGTGGTTGGAAAATAAAACCAAATTCAAGCAGCTAGTCAAATAAATCTCCTCAGTGTTTATCAATTGGCAATGAATCAGCTTTATATGCAATGACTAGGGGAAAAAAAAAAAAAAGAAGCTGTGTGTGTGTGTGTTAGCGCAACACAGGATCTTTTTGATGGGCACAGCATTTGTGTGTTGGTTAATCCGCACCGTGTTACTCACACACCCGGCATCACTGCTGGTGTGTCTATTCACTGACAGCTTAGCCCACTCAATCCCTAATCCAAGAGCAGAGAGAGAGAGAGAGAGAGAGAGAGAGAGAGAGAGAGAGAGAGAGAGAGAGAGAGAGAGAGAGAGAGAGAGAGAGAGAGAGAGAGAGAGAGAGAGAGAGAGATAAACCTGTGTACCTACATGTGAAACATCCCAATAATTTACATTTCACAGATCGGCTCTCTCTTTGCACGCCACTGCCTCCTCCTCTGGCGCTCGCATGTCCGCTCATTTTTAATAACGCTAAGCCTCGTTTATTCCGGGACACGAAAAAGAAGATGGGGCTAGGGGAAACGGATTCCACCGGTTGCCGTGACAACAGACGCGACCGAGCAGAGCCGGGCTCGCACCTCGCCGTAATAACCACTGAAGCCAGTCGAAGGGCGAAGACCATCAGTCAGTTCCCATTCAACTACATTCACTCCTCCCAGTTTGTTCTCTCTCAATGGCCGAACAATGGCCCCGGCTCAGCTCATCACTGTGATTTGTGGTGCTGATGGGGAACTCTGTCAGTTTGTATATACGTACGTGTGTGTGTGTGTGTGTGTGTGTGTGTGTGTGTGTGTGTGTGTGTGTGTTGGCAATAAAACAAGGCTCACTGCAGTAGCCGGTTTCCTGTAGCCTACAGACGTAGAAGTGAAAAACAAGCTCTGACCGGCTGCATGAAATCAACTGTTGTGTTACTTAGGGGAAAATCCATAAACCCCAAAGGCAGGGAACACATTATACAACTTTTAAGCTCTATTTGTTTTGCTCTATTTTTATTGTCTCTTTTTCATGTAAGGAACTAGAGCTGCAACAAGTCGACAAATCAATTTATCTGCAACTAATTTTTGTAAAAAATGTCATTTTTTTAAGCAAATCCTTTGATTCATGCTTCTCCAACGCTGGTGCTCGCCTGATATCTGATTTACATGGACTGGTAGCACCCTGAAGGATTTCAAGATTCTAAACATAAAAAGCAAGTTGAGCCTGTTCCTCCCTTTGTTTTGTTTTTGTTGAGTCAACCAAAAGCCATGGAGCTTAACTCATGAGCTGTAACTAAGTGATATTTTCACAATAGACTGATCTGTTGATTATTCTTTAATAATCCTGACAAGTCATTGCCAAGAAATACTAAAAAAAAAAGCCCATAACAATTCCCCAAAGCTCAAAGAAGTTCAGTTTACAAAGATATAAAAACAGAGAAAATTAGAAAATTCTCTCATTCGAGAAGCTGCAACCAAAGAGTGTTTGGTGTCTTCGGTTGATATAATGACTTTGTTGTTTTAGAGCTGCAACGATAAGTCCAGAAAATCCATTAGCTGATCAACAGAATAATAATGAGCTAGAATTTTCTAGCAAAAAAAAAAAACAGTTACAAAGAGTGGCTGCTTTTCTTTGTCTTACGTAACTTTAAATTGAATATCTTTGGGTTCTGACGTCACCTTCAATCAATTAAGTGACAAAGAACTTGGCAGATCAATCAATAATGGATAGATGCAGCCCTGAACTACAAGACAGTTATGGTAAATTCATTCTTAAAAAAAGGGAGGAACACCTACAAGACACAACTATAACTGAAAGTACAGATAGTATTTGAACGAAACGAGCTGAACAACTGCACTGAAAGAAAGAGGAAAACATTTTACATCCTATCTGATAAACAAAACAATCCGAGACTTCCATTCGCGTTTGCCATTGGGTAGAAATAAATGTTCCTGCACAGTCAGGTTATTTTAGCTTTTCTTTGGTGTCTAACAATCCAACGCTGGAGCTTAGGGAAGTCTCTGTGTGATGCATTTCCCAGCCAAAACAAACAAAACAAACTGTATCTTGATGTGTGACTGATGCCAGACAAATGCTGTTTCAGTAATAAATAGATTCCGGTTATCTCTGTGCCAAGAGAAGTTGAATTAGACCTTGGGCAAGACAATCTCTTCTTTACTGACGTGAGGCTGAAGAAGAAAGTCTTAGAAAAACAGGTCGCTGCCTGGAGGGAACGCTGTGGGGAACTCGGAGAAGGAAACACAACCTCATCCCTTTCCTTTAGATCAAAAACACACACACACACAAGCGTCCAGCCTGCAAATCTTCCTCTCTGAAACTGATGTAATGATAGCAAGAGAAAAGGCTACTCCATGCATTAATTATACACCACCACCCACACAGAGACACACTGTAAACACAGAGACACACACAAACACACACGAGCGACCTGACCTTTAAGAGGCGTCCATATTGATATTTCGATAAAACTGAGTCAACAACAGTCCTTCTACCTGGCTCAACAAATCAATTTCCTCACCGATAACGGTCGCTTTCTCTCTTCATCACCGAGGAGATAAGCTGAGCACGTCTGCCCGGTTAAGACGAACGCCAAGTCTCCGCAGGCGCCGATGTGGGTCCCACAGAAGACCGCAACCCTCTGAACTGAAGAGGTGCTGATGAAATGCCAAATATTTTAGCGTGCATTATGTATGACGGGTAAGAGATGAGGTTAGGAGACACGTTTTTAATCCTGCTGCACTATATTTAGATTTGCACACAGGAAAAGTAATGTGTAACGTCAGTACTGAGGAATGCCCGCTCATTAAACAACAGATTTAAGGTGGTATTCAGTGCATTTATGAACTCTGTACGTGCGTTTTAAGTGGATTGAACAGAAAATCAATAGACCGGCAGTGGGATTAATCGATTAATTGGTAGATCAACTGAAAAACAGCAATAGGGTAATCATATATGAATTACTTATTAAGCGTTTTAAGTCTTTTTTTAATCAAAACTACCAATATATCCCTAATTACAGCTTCTCAAATGTGAGGATTTCCATTTTTTTTTTCTTTGTCACATCTGATAATAAACTGAATATCTTCGCCTCTGGCATTTTTCACAGTTTTGATCTAATTTGCGTTGCTTTTTAATGCTCTTAATTCACAGACTACAATTTATTATTATCAATTAATTAATTAATTCATCAGTGTGGTTGATTCTTTCTTGTGTACAGTCAACACACTAAAAGAGGTTATAACACTTAATGTGTATTCTTTATTAAAGTTGACGATTTAAAATCCGCTTGGTACAATAAATAAAAAAAAACTCAAATATATTTACTTTGTTATCATTAAAGACAAAAAAGTAGAAAATCCTTAGTTAAAGTTCTGCATTTAAGCTTGAAAAATGACTCCCCCCAATTGATTAATTTTCTGTGTCTCGACTGATCGATTAAGTGATTAACCGTTTCAGCTCTCACATTTGAGAGAGAATAACTTGTTAAAAAAGTTGCAGTAGAAATAGTTTGCAGAGGCTTCAGTGTACTGTGCCACCTCCCTTACAGACACTACACCTCCCAGCTACAGACAGGAAATTGTGCTCGAGGAGAGTGAGTGACTAACGCTGTTTCCCTCCACAACAACTACCACTGAGGTGCCCTTGGGCAAGGCACCAACAGAGCAGCTCAGCTGTAAACCATGTTTGCACTGGGCAGCTCCCAGGTGCTCAGTCGACACCCCCCATATGTATCCCCTGAGTGCTGTCAAATAAAGGTTAACCACTGAGGACGGGATGGTCTCCCTCCAGCTCCTGAACAGCTCATGAAGGCCTCATGAGTTTACAAAAGCCCCCCCCGAGTACTGATGCCTAACAGACAGCAGGACAACACACCACAGAGACATGGTTCACAGTTGTGTATGTGGGTGTCAGCTGGCAAAAAATAAAAAATAAAAAATCCTGTTCCCATCTCCCAGAAGACTGTAGCAGTGCGAGTGGCTCTTTTCTACTATTACATTGAAATTAAGTCAAACTGAGGAAGAAAATTGCAGCATTAAAGTAATTTTAAGGAACCTTTAAAATGGGGTTCACATAAGACCTGTGTGAATTGCATAGCAACACAAAAGGCGATGCACCTTGTACCCATGTAGACTCTTTCATACAAGTCTCAGCCGAGGAGCCTGTATGATTGCTCTGCACAGGGCTTCACAAGAGCAGAAGCTCCTCCGTATGTGGGTCAGAGAAGAAACTGTTTTTCTGTCATATCACGTCACGTTATCCAACCTTTAGGAGGAAGAACACGGCGGCACAGGCATGTCACCACTGCATGTGTGGTCACAAAAATAACAATAAAAAGGCACATACTGTATGGCCGCTTGCCCCTCGTGCAGCAAGGAGCTCTGCAGCACATATGGAGTTGGTTGAATGGAAATCAAATTCCATATGATTGGATATGATGACAGAAGGATGAATCTGAATCAAAGCAAAGCAAAGCAAAGCTTGTAGACAGACTAGATAAACCTGCTCCACCACTGGATTAGCCTGTGGGTGCGTTTACTGTTTGCAAACAGCACACTTGATGTCTAGATGATAAAACGTCTACATAATAATCACCTGAGCATGGTGTCAAAATGACTTATGAAGCATTACCACAACTTCGCTGTGTGATCAGATCTGGAAGAAGCTCAGCTCAGCTCATCTCATCTCATCTCCACCGAACCGCATTCAAAAATCTGCCAATTTAATGACACCTCACATATGTGTGCAGATACAGTAGTGCAACATGATATAAGAGGTTTCAGAGCTGGCGGACACTTCTCCATACTGCAGTCCCTTTTTATAGCACACGATTGTGGGAGTGAAAACAAAAAACAAAACAGTAAGAGACAAATGTTAAGAATGGAAAATTAAAGAGAAAGAGGATCTGTACCGAAATGCGAAGAGGCTCCTGAAGATTGATTAGGGGAGTGTGTTAATACGTTATTCTGCAGCCAATATACACACATTTTCTGACAAATAAATTAATAATTAAAGCTTTTTTTTTTCTTAAAATAAAGACATTTTTGTCTCCTCACAACCAAAACGTGACAGCAGAGGAAGGTCTGACAGCTGTTTCCACTAAATATTGAGGAGGATTTATAAGTGGCACTTGCTTTTCTACTGACAAAACCTCGACGGTTAGCTAGTTAGCTAGTTTTAAACACGTTAAAAAAATGACTTGTGAACTCTTTGCTTGTTCGTTAAAAACCGGTAATTTCCCACCTAATTAACACCAGGCTTCGTGGGCAGAAGAAGAGGGGGAGAACGTAAACGCAACGTATGGACTGGATATGGAGAAGTCGTTGGGTTTTAAACACTCAAAATAATCAACGTTTATCTCTGTTGAGCAACGGTGTCGAGGTTAGTTCGCTAACGTTAGCTAACTTTGTTAAGAGTGCACAACGGATATTTACCATTTTACCGCCGTTGCTGTAACTGTGTCCTTACTTCTGGTAAACTTTTCTCCACAGCAGCACAACGAGCTCCGGACATAATCTCGAGACTCCGACTGGGTCTCCCCGTTTTTGTTGTCCTCAGGTGTAAAGTTGACCGTTGTCCGTTAACATCGCCGGTGCAACACATGCCATCACAGCTCCCACTTACTGCTGCTACAGCTACTGGTGCTGCTGGTGCTGCTGATGCTGCTGCCGCCGCTGTTGGACACCGACCGACGGCGGCAACAGTACGGTTCCCTCCCCGAGCCAGCCCGCCGCTGTAATCCTCTTAAACCCCGGCAGCCTGGGAAGCGCAATGTGTGATTACGCCCCGCCCACCGAATTACACAGAGGGAGGGGTTGCGGGAGATATCGAATACACCCACATTAATTAATTCATAGCCAGTGAATGAGGAGCTGTAGTGCCCACCAAACTAAAGTAGTTGTTTTATTCAAAATATTTGAGGTATGGAAGACAAAGCAAGTCATAAAAAGTAGTTAGTGTTGGAAAAATATTTTGATTCTTATTTTACATAAAGGTACTACAACAATATACACTCTCTGGCCACTTTATTAGGTACACCTTTGCAACTTTTGTAGATGGGAAATGACAGAACCACGAAACGTTTGATGGTTCCAGCTTCTCCAGTGTGAGGATTTACCACTTTTCCAAGCTAGCATTGTGATAGACTGAATATCTTTGGGTTTTAAACCACTGATTGAATGCAAAAAAAGCTATGTAAAGACATCACCCTGTGGTTCTGGTAAATTATTATGTTCTATTATTATGCACTGTTTTGTCACAGTCCAAACAACTAATTGATTAATTAGAAAAAGTGATTGACAGATTAATCGATGATTAATTGTAAATGGGCTGGGCAAACAATTAAATACCTCTCTCAACGTTATACAGTCCAGTTCTACACTGCTGCAAACTACAACCTCAATAATCAACATATAGTTGAATTAATACCTCTCTGTCAGCGTCGATCAAAACTGATCATTATTATCTTTGTAAAGAGAAGTTATGGCTGAGCTATTGTATTGATATTTCATAAAGGAGTACCTCAAAAAGTGGCCACTGAGAATAAAAGTACTACTTTACAAGTTAAAGTCCAATATACAAAATTTGCTCAAGTAAAAGTACAGAAGCATCCTAAGGTAAATTAATGAAGAATGTAGTTTATATCATTTGATTATATAGGTATCATTTTAATGTTATAGCTAGTCAAGATGAAACTAAATTAACTACTCATGCTTATCCTTTAACTACTTATATGATGATCATCAGTTGGTGATATTTTCACCTTAATACGTTTCTAAAGCTTCACAGTAATCCTCAACACTTCTCAACCACACCTTCCCAAACATTTACAGGCAGGCTTTTAGCGTGTGTTTACGGTTGACTAAAACACACAGTCACTTTGATAATTCACTAGCTGAAATAGGTAGACATGAAACAGGCCATATCTCAAATGAAAAGATGGATGAATTACCCCACGAAGGTCTGGGGACTGAGTCATGCATGATTTAGAGGCACGGCAGGTCTACTCTGGCCCTCCTGATAAAGAAACCAATTAGAATCATGAGTGGCCCTGTCATATGATCCGGGCCTGCTGATAGTTCACGGTCCAAGTGCACTATAAGAATTCATGCTCACGATACGACCTGGCATCTTATAAACACATACCAACATACTCAGAGGGGTTTTACCTCTGTCTTACTCTTCTGTCATTCGTCATCACTTTCCTCCCTCTCATGCATACATCGACCTGAAGCACACTTTATGAAGCCGGTGAGTGAGTCAGCCCCCTGTTAATCATTGAGACAAGTGTGTGTGTGCTGACAGGTCGGACACTCTGAGGCTCGGTGATTCAGCCTGCAGGGCAAAAAAAAAAAAAAACCAGCACCTGGCTCTGCGGCTGCCTGCAGGGCGATATCTCCTTTATTGAAATGTGAAGCTGATCCAGGCTGATTCAATCATATCATTTCCGTGAGTGTGTGTGTTAGGTGCATATTTAGAAAGCTTGCTGCTCGGCTCCGGGATAGATCTACAACAAATCTTTCTGTTATGATCAATCCAAATAACCTAATACACTTCCAGTCCATTTCCCCTGGGTATTGATTTATAAAATCCATGCTCATGCGTGTGAAAGAGAGATAGCAGGCGGGGAGTTAAATGTGACATTTAATTAGGCCTGGATTGGTGTTCTCTTTGTACTTTAGCATTGATTTGGTTCAGAGAGGACACTGGCTGTGGGCATAGAAAAAAAAAAAGAAAACTTAAGCCTTATGTAAATGCCATTAAGAGCAGATCTCTAATGGGTATTGCAGAAATAAATGACACGTGAAGCTGGAAAACTGCAAAACAGAAACAGAAGTTTGAACTTAAAGACTATTCTCTCTGCCTGCTCTGATTCAATGCAAGAAAAAAAAAAATTCTCATGCACGCACACACACACACACACACACACACACACACACACACACGCAGTTGCAATCCCCCATCTAAATGTCACCACATTTGACTTTTAATAAGTTCAATCGAGTTCAAATACAATTATCCTACAAATAGAAAGATGCAGCACAGCATTTTTAATTGGCAGGTGTAAATGTCAGAATTCATAATATAAGATTCATGTAAAATTCATGTGTGTGTCGAGGAATTAAGCATTTGCGTGTAATGATAATATGCCTTTGTTCCCTTTCCCCACCACTAATGTTTGTATTCTTTATGGACTTCCCGCCCCACTTCCTGTCTCCGACTCAGCCGTGACATCAGTCCGACCTCCATAACACCAGAGACTTCCGGAATACTGATGCTGGTCCGGAGCCTTTAGGTGGGGCTCTGGATTGTTTCGGTGCGGGACAGGGATCAGGACGTTCTGATGAGGGAGTCTGGAACATCATGGAGGGATTCCAGAATGTTAGTGTGATGGGGGTGTGGGTAAGGGGGGGGAGGGGGGAGGGGCGGGGTCAGAATGTTGTGGTGGGATTGTGGAATGTTTAGGAGGCAAATTGTAACATTCTGCAGAGGTTCTGGAATGTTTATATATATAAACTGTCGCTTAGCAATAAAATATAACTATGGGTCGTAACAAGCTGCTTACACTAACGACCTATTGGGTCATTTCTATATGAGAGGACAGTCTCTACAATAGAATTAGTGCTACAACTAACAATTACTTTCATTATTTTTATCACTTTGTCAAAGGATATGTCTGGAAAATATTAGAAGATATATTATTAGAGATATTCAATTTGAAATTATTTAGAACCGGGAAAAGCAGCAGATCCTCACAGTCGAGAAGCTGGAACCAGAGAATTAGCTTGACACTCTGTATGATCTCAATTAATTTGATCATGCACAAAAGCAAAATATACTGCGCTCCTCTATCTCTGGTCACTGAGGGTACTTCGGTGTTACTATAATTGACCTTAATGCTATATTTTGTTATTTGATGCATGAAACCACCTTCAGTGTTAATGTTCGTTACCTCCACGCCAGTAAAACTGACGTCAATGCTAATATCAGTTCCCATGCCTCAATGTCTGTGTAACTGACTTCATCAAATATGTGTGTGAGAAAACAAGCGACAGAGAGTTAGATTGAGACAAGAAAACTGAGAACTAATTGACACACAGCTGTCTTAATCCAGCCCTGTCATAGCTGTGTCACCGAGTCAGCCAGGAAGGGAAGCTCTCCAGAGCAGACGGTGTGGTCAGATGTCTCTTTGCTTCCCCATTTCCTTTTGTTTCTTGTAAGATCACACCGCTACTCTGACAGACAGAGACACACACACCCACACATATTTTATAGACGTGATACGGACTGTCAAATCAATTTATGTTACAGAGATGAGATTAAACCTAGAAAAGATCATGTTTAATTAATCTTGCACCCATTTTTCTCCACTACACAAACAGGGAATATATGTAAGTAAATGACAACGTATAACTTTCTGAGCTCCAGGAGAAGGATATTACGTGGAGAGAATTACATTAAAATCCTTAATATTTTTCTGTTATGACTCCCATCTAATGCCTTGCAGATATCACTGTTGCAGAGACGCTCTAATGTGTTTATAATTTTGTGTTCAGCGACGACTGACGTCAGGTGGGAATACATCTACATCCAGATGAGCACAGATGCAAAAAGCTGCGATCCAACACTGTGTGCATCTGTTGGTATAACTCATCTCTTATGCTTTGTGTCAAATCAACATCAGTTCAGAATCAAATGAACAAGGAGATGCTTGCACATACACATGAACATCCTTTGGGCTCAGTAATTGGAGCAGTGAAGTTACGGTGTATTTTTGGATTATATAACCGCCCCCCCCCCAAAAAAAAGAAGCCCCATCCAAAAAAATAAAAAATAAAACAGACCCTCTTTCATCACAAACCCCTCTTCATCTCTCTGTGCTTGCGTGTAACCTGTCCTCAAATCTCACTCTCTTCTTATTAAATCTGTCAACCTCCTTCCTGCTTCTTTTATTATAACTTGATGCTTTCATGCCAGCAATTACATTTTCCTTCATGACGTGCCTCCCTCTCAGATGATAATTTCCGTGGCCGTCTCTTTCACCTCATTGCTTTTATCTCTCCCACAATCTTCCCTTCATTTCTTTTGCTTATTGCCGTACCTAGGTAACTTCGAATTTCATCTTCAGTGAGCCCTTCAGAAAACCGCAGCCTATCTTCAGTCGAACAGAGCTCAGGATCTGTGTCGCCCTGAGAAACTCAAATTTATGCAACCCATCAGGATGTCGCTGCCAAAAAAGATAGATCCGTCAGTAAGACCAGTTTCAACTTCAGAAATGTTCTTTGCACCTTGTGCTATTGATGCTGATAAGCCCCATTAGGCTCGGTGGTGGATGAGTAATGATCCTTACTTGCATGCAAACACAAACAAGTAGCAACAGAGAAGGGGGGGGCAGAGGATATGAGGGAGGCTGCTGTTGTGTCTACTGGTTGGCAATGGGGACCAATGACTCTGAGCATCCACATTTAACACTGGGCAGAAGTAATACACAGAGAAGACTCAGTCTGATATGGTATTATCAAACACACTCAAGCAGCAGCTATGATAGTAATAAATACTCAGAGACCGAGACTGAGTTCCAACAGCTATTCCTAAATCCACCACCATCTTTCACAATCCTTTACATCACCTTGTTAAGTTGGTGCTGAGCCTATATGCAAACATTTGCTTGTTTATGCATTCAACAGATAAGGAGGCTTTTCACATTAATTTGAAATAGGGTTATGTCCACTTAATGTTCAAATTCACTGTCCTTTTAGCTTTGTTTCTGGTCTTCACCAATTCCTGAGAAAAAAAATGTTTGAGATTAGCTGCTAAATGCTGCATGATGCTAACGAGCTACATGCAACTTTGTCTGGAAAGTGAAGACAGTGAGGAAAAATGCATATTTGGGTGACATTTTTCTGTGGAGTCAACCCTGCGAGTAACGACTTTTATATCATGTGGTTCATCATTAATAAAAAAAAAAGCCACTTGCCTGGTAAATACTTTGGCAACATGGATTCCTAGGAAACATAAGCACTATCAAATCAGAAGCAATCAAATTAGTAAACAAGACATCACTGTAGCGTCACAAGCTAGCATAAAAGCTAGCCTTCCTAAAACTGTATTAGGAATCACAAGTTGGCTAGCATCACAAGCTAGTTAGCAGTTTTAGGAAGGCTAACAATAAAAAACGTAACTGCCAATTCTTTGTGAACCTTTGACTTCAATTGAACGTGAAGAAAAATAACGCAAGAGAAAGGGGGACATATTTGGTTATGCTGACATAGCTAGCACTTTTGGATCATTTAGTATTATTAGCATAACATTTTGAAATTTTAGCTAGTTCAGCTAGATAGTTGTTTTTGTAAGATGTAATTTCAAAGTTTCCCAGTTCACATCATTTTATACAGCTTTTAATCAACTGCCGGGTGCCACACAGATAACCATATTTTCCTTTTAGCAAGCTAACGTAACTGAGCTAACAGCTAATGGGTGTCAATATAAATGAAATTAAAAGTAATTTCTATATAAGAACTAGTGTGTGTGTTGCAACCTGTTTTAATTTTGTTAGATGCACAGATCTCCACTTGGTAAACACCAACATTTCAACCAGGCCACTGTATGTATGAACTAAAGACGCTGATGCAACCGGCTCCAGAGCCAATTCACTGTCCACTTTTTAGTAGCTGCCTTCTCTCCTCTCTCTACTATCTGTACCTCAATAGCAACAGCCTCTTTCAAACAAATTAATAGCAGGAGCTTCACTCCTCCTCCTCTTTTCAGTCTTTATAATAGCATTTCTTCAGGGAGGGCTAAGGTTCCCTGCTTTCCAGCTGTGCCTATTGTCCCAGTCTAGCAGGGGAACTAAATCAATGGGGCACTTGAATGGGCATGCTGGGAATGGAAAAGGTTTGGCGGTCTTTGTGGCGCTCTGGCGGTAAATTCAAGCCGACTGGTGATGATGCTCTGCAGCGGATAGAAGCTGTACTGTCAAGGTTAATAACATGGCCGCAATTTCACAAACGCTGGCGCAGTTTTATTGCATACATTTGTGTAAATGGAAGTGAAGTTACTATTAAAATGCCAGCCTGAATAGGAACATCAGAGACAGGGGATTTGGTAGCCTGGAGGTGAAAGGACCCAGGTTATAAATCCCCCAAAACAACGTGGAAAAAATAGGTGATGAATATGAGTCACTATTTCTTTCCCCTCCAGGACCCCCAGATAACAGAAAAAGCAAACAACAAGAACCTGATCAAGAGTTTGATTCCAACTTTAGACATTTAGCACATGTTCAATATTTGTATTCAATGAGGTTAATATTTCTCCAACTGAATTTTATTCCTGGTAGTGGATGGAGACAGCTTTGAAGCAGCAATATTGTTGGGAAATACATGCACAGAAGGTTCACTGTATAAATAAAATATTAAAAAATCCAAATTATTTTAAAGTTTGAGGGGTGTGGGGACCTGAATGCAGTATTTCTAAAACCCTGGCTACAGGCCTGGTTGGATCCCTGCCCTCATTTGTCTCAAAGAACCAGGACTTATTGATTCTACAAGTTTGCTGCAGTGCAACACTCATTATTTTTCAGACAGTTTGTGTCCTCTCTGGTAAAGTTAGATTATTTTCTTTAAATCTGTGCACCTGCTATTTCATCAGCAACCTGCTTTCATCCAAAGGCAGCTTCTGTCTTTTCCACGTCACTTTGTTCTTGGGGAACGCTCCTCACTGTCATGCACAAATACCTTCACGTTGCATTTTCTTCCAGATGCCTTACACGAGTGATTTCAAATCATTTGTCTCTGTACTTGCTCTAAAATAGTTTAAGCTCCACTGCACTCCACACGTTGCTTCCCAGACACTTTGATGCAATGATCATCTGTTCAGCATAGTTTTAGCATTAGCAAAGAGAACAATATCCTGGTTTCCTGAGGCCAACAGGGCATCCTGCATACTTTCCTTTCAGTTCCTTGTTGTCTAAATAGATTTGCATTATTGGTTTTCTTCAAATGCTGCAGAGGTTACCAGCCGCGACTGTGGGGCTGCTATGTTTTCACCTTGTGAGTCTCTACATGCGTCATCATGGCAAAATGTGGTCCTGGAGACACCTACTGTAGCGAGAACTGACATTGTGTCTGTGGACAGATTTTCTAACCGCGATGTGCAAGATGTTACAAAACTTTACAGGTGCGTAGATGAGATCAAACATGAAGATACAACCTTTTGCACCTATTTGAATTTGATATTGACAGAGAGAAGATTAATTAGTTGTTGTAGCCCTATGACTGAATTTTTATGACATGAAAATGAATAAATACCATTTGTCTACACTTGGATAACAAAATATTCTTTCATTAATAAAATAGAAAAAAGTAGCTGTAATATTAGATATATGATCCTCTAATTAGATGTGGGGAATGCCTGGTAAACAAGGATTGTTGAGATGTATCTGTGCTGAAGATTTGTGGTTTCACATTGATGCCTGTTGCATGCATTAACTATGCCTTTGTTATATTCTGCTGCAGCCGCGCTGTAATGTGAGCTGAGCTCGACTATCAGAATGGGTGGTGGCTTTCACAAAGGAGAGTGCCGCCTCTCTCAGACCTCCAGAGGCCGTTTGAAATAAATATCTAAGGGGTCACACTTTCAAAGCGCGTGGAGGAGGGAGGGTGGGGCACCAGCCTCGCTTTCATGTGTCATCTTGCTACATGCCCACATCACGGCCCACCCCGAACCACCAGCTTGTGACATTTCAGCCCCTTTGTCTTGCTCTGAGTGGTTTTTCTCTTTTTTTGTAGAATAAATGACGACTGCTGTGATATGTGGGCATCGGCATTAAAGCGAGGTCAGGGAGAGATAAAAGGAGATGGTTCAACGGACAGGCTAGATGTTTCTGTTTCCAACCTTTAGGCTAAGCTAAGTTAGCCATTAGCCAGCTGTAGCTTTATGTTAAATGCACGGACATGAACTCCTATTTGTCCGTTAAACATGAAGAGAAGATTAGCTGATTAGCTAATCTTTATCAGTTTTTGTGCAGATTAAACAAATAAGATGAAACAGCTTAAAAATGTGTTGGTAGGTGTTTTTTTGTTTGTTGTTTTTTTTTACATTTGAACACAACCAGGCTAGCTGTTTCCTCCTGCTTCCAGTCATTGTGCTGAGCTAATTTAGGCATCTCCTGGCTGTAGTTTTATATTTACCAAACAAACATGACTGTGGTTTCAATTATCTAACTAAACAAGATGATGGCTGTCGTATCTGTCTGTTAGAAATAAAGGTACAGCCAGTACACAGTTAGCTTAGCTACAGCTAATTTAGCTAACTTAACATTACTGCAAAACCACAATATTGTTACACTTTGAGTTTTGGAAATATTGAAAACACAAGAAATAATGTGTTATTTAAAGAACTTTGGGTGTCTGTATGTCTTACCATTGGACAGAGCCAGGTTATCTGTTTCTTTATGCTAAGCTAAGCTAAGCTAACTAGCTGCTGGCTGTATGTATGTATGTATTTCTAAAACGTTGAGCTGTTACTTCAAGTCGTAAAGTGTTAAACATTCACTGCTTTTATTTTCTCTTTCTGTTTACATGGACTCAGGTATCCTGTTTTTTAGTCCTCTCTCAATATTTGGGACTAAATATTAAAAAACCTCTCAGAAAAACTGGCAAATGAGTGTAAAGTCAAGACAGTACGAAACAAAGAGGAGCATAAAGGCAGTCTAGCATTTCTTTTTCTGCTGACTTTACTAAGAAAATAGATGACAACGGAGAAAAGACTAAACCTCTGTTTATAGTATAAAGACTGTTTTACCCTTTAGAGCAGGTAGCTCGAGGCTACAGACACAGAGAAGGTTATATGTTAATGAGGCTGAACGCACGCACACACACACGGACAAATGTACACTGCTTTGTTTAACTTTAATGTAACCAGACAAGACAATCATGAATAAATTCTGTCATATCTGGTATAATGTTATTCACACACACACACACACACACACACATACTGCCACAAATGTTATTAATAATGGCTCGAATGGCTCACAGCAACAGGTGGACACATACTTCTGCTGCACAATATTCCAGATTGAAATATGGTACTTTTCATTTCACTACATTTATTTGACTGCTATAACAACTCTGCAGATAAGGATATTGCACATAATGTATAATCGCCTTATAAAATACAACACACCATAATAGATTAGACTTTGACAACATTAACCCTATGGGAACCAGATTAAACTTTTAAACTGTCCTTCCTCCACGTGCACAGCGTCCTTATTTCCAGCACAAATTCATCTATAAGTTGGAATTCTCGTTTTCTTCAATTTGGCAAAGTATGAAGCTGCAAGGACCCGAAAATACAAGTACAATGACACAGGGGCCATCGTCAGTACAGAAGTGGCTGCTAGCGTCATCTCTTGTTGCCATGGAGACAAATTGAGTAGTGCGTCTGTGACAAACATGATGAGAAATGAATGGAGACTATAGGACGACAGCTTACATTTATGTGCATGTGTGTGTTTGTGCATGTGCATGTGTGTGTGTGTGTGTACAGAATTAGGGGCTGGGGTCTGCAGCTCGGACAAATTTACTCGGTCATCAGTGAAGGTCATAATCTTCATCAGGGAAATTATACACATGCAGATACACACGTAGTCCTGGTCTAATCAGTGTGACATGTGCCTGTGGTTAATGAGGTTGTGTTCAGGTTGTGTACATCTGCTTTCTGTCTCCTGAGGATGTTAGTGAAGGACACGCAGTGTTTACCACAGATACTTGCTACTTGTTATTGCTGAAACGATTTGTCATTGAAGTGTTTGAAAGCGCAATTTAAAGTGTTTTATAAATCAAGCTTTCACTGCTTCTAAAATGTTAGAATTTGCCACTTTTGTCTGTTTTATTTCACTGTAAACTGAATATCTTTGGGTTTCGGGCTGTTGGTTAAACAATGCAGGCTGTGTGAAAAACAGTACTAAAAAAGGGGATGAGGTTAAAGGTACAGGTGCATGTAGGTATTGTAAAAACAGCAGTTAGTTATTGTATAGTTAATACGCTCGGCTCTCAACACAGTCAGCAGTTGGAGCTGCTGCTCTGGTTGTAAAACAGTTCATGGACGCAATAAAAGTACTTATTGTCACAGTTTGTGTAGAAAAGTCATAAGTCAGTCAAATATGTACATTTGAACATAGCACATATTTTCAGATTCAGTGTGAGATATACTCAGGGTTTGAATTATGGGGGGTGGGGGGGTCTGACCACCCTGATTAAGACTTGGACGTCCCCAAAAGAGGTAAAAACGACAGTCTGCAGGGCGTTGAAACATTTATATAATCTTCTTACCTGTAATTGTAAATATTAGAATATATTTCCCACATTCACGCCTGGAAGAATCTAGTGATGTGATTTCTGACACCCCTAAAGTGGACCGTACCATTTCTAAGGTCTTGTCTGCCTTACTCACACGATCAGTGGCTCCGCCCACAAGTTTCTGCCCCTGTGTTTGTCGCACAAGCAAATTAAGACACTGTAGGTAAATGCAAGTAGCTGTAGCTAACTGTCTAGCTTGTTTAATGCATTTTACTGTCTTACCATCAGTTTCTGAAGTAGATTGTGTCAAGTAAATACGGATGAATGCCAATGTTAGCTAGTTTCTAACTTTAGCCTTAAATTACAGTTTAGCTAACTACTGTTAGCTTTTTTATTGCTAGTGTCAGCTTGTCATTTCATTACGGATATAAAAGGTCATATATGATCTAAAGTTAGCAAACACTGGTGCTCAGTCATGAGCAGTGAGACAATGGAGGATTGGTTGTTGTAGAAATACGTTTTGACACCAACACACGGTTTATTAATTAATTTGGTGTGTTGGTTTAGTTAGTGTTTAACCTTTAACATTAGTTTTTATAATAGGCAGTTGTACCTGGATGGGTAATTGAAGAATATTCATATACATCTGGCCCAACACCTCAGTTCACTGAAGCACAGGCCTGCGCTGTACTGGGTTCCCTTTCTCCCTGCAGAAATAGTTGACCCCCCCACCCCCCAGATTTTCATTGTATAATTCGCACTCTGCTTTCACTGCCCGAGGATTTTTTTTCATCATTTTCTACAAAAGAACATCCATAAATTACTTTTTACGATAGAAAAAAAACCAAACCAAACCCCTGAGCCAAAGTGATGCACTGAGCGAAACACCAACAGACAAGGAAATAAATAATGAAAATAAAAGTTAGTTGCAGCTTAATTGAAGAGGAAAGACAGGCAGAAACACACACACATTTCCAAAACTATCTTCACATGGTCCCTCATTGACGCTGTACAATCACTTGCTTCCCCTCGAGGCTACACAGTTTATTTTGTTAATTAATTCTCTTCCTGAGCTCGTACAGAAGAAACCGCGGCCGCCGGCGTTCTGGTGCAGCGAGCACTCTCAGCAATGTATATCATGTGAGCAGATAGTTTCAGGGCGCAGTGAAAATGATGTAATGTTCGGCCGCAGCGGCAATGGCAAGAGCGTGGGCTTATGTTTTAGTTCATGGCAGACACCCTTAATACACTGTGTAAAAAAGGTCTGGAAGTAATTACGCGGGCAGGGAAATATGAGTAATGATGGGACTGCACTTAACCAGTGGTGGCAAATGATGAATCAGGACCAACAATGAATATAATCTAATCTTTACTAAACAACACAGATGCTCATTTTGTTATGCAGTGACACATTGTTAGTGTTGACCTTTACCTCATTAATATGAATATTATCATTTATCATTAAAACTCTTAGAACACAGGGTCAGCAGTAAAGTATTTAAGCGGACTAAACAAATAAAGTAAATAATAATCACAGTATAATTACGTGGGAAGAGACAGCGGCACATCTGATGAGGAGCAGCAGGACACATTGTGGCTTTGATCATTAACTATGAGCTGTGGCTTTACATTTGTGCTGATTAGAGATATCGCTTCCTGTTACAGATGCAAAAAAGAGATTCATGGGAAAATGCAAGTCTAGTGAAATTTTTAACCCTTTTAATTAAATCCTAATCCAAATTTTGGTTTGTTCAGGTGGGTGGATTAAACCCTCTGTCATGGCATTTTCCAAAACCCATATATAATTGTTAGAAAGGAGGTTTTCTGAATAGATGTGTTGGGAAACTGTTTCTTGACAGAAGAGCAACATGGAAGTGTGTGTTTTTTTTTGCAAATCTGGCAAATTAAATAACGTTGATAAAGTGCCCCATTATACTGATGCAGAAATCATATAACAGCAGTCATGCTAGCAGCTCTGCAAAGCCGTATTGAGGCACAGCTGAAAACTGCTGGGATGTCATTAATTTTTCAGGAATATGATCAAAAAATTGTGACCAAAGTAAATATAATTCATTGTCAGTGGGACGTGAATGTCCAGTGTATAAAGTTTAATGGCAACTGATCCAACAGTTGTAAAGACACTTTACTTAAAGCTCCATATTTTACATGTTTCCTGTGTTTTATTTGAGGTGTTGATCCATAAGAAGATATATTTGTGGCTGTAAGAACCAAAAACCATCTCAGTGTAGTTTTACATCTCCTCTCTCAGGCTTCTCCCTCTGGAGCTCTAGGTTGATGAACCAATCAGAAGAGAGGATGCTCTGAGCCGCTCTTCTATAAGTCAGTCGGATTCATCTTCTGCTTTCAGTCTGGGTTAAAATGGTGGACGACAAACCAACAGACCAACACTGAAACCCTCGAACCAAACCACTAACTTGGCTAAAACTCCAAATAAAAACACCATGATCTGACACACCGAGACATGTTGAAGTGACGGGCCACCACAGCTGTATAAACAGTGGGGTCAAGTATATCATCATATCCACTGCCCCTGTTTTCAGTCTATCCTGAACTAACACTTTCACAGTGCATCATTTTTTTCATGAGTGCATGTGAGGATAAAAGCACAAGAACACACACACACACACACACACACACACACACACACACACACACACACATCCTCCTTGAGCTGTATTAGTGAGACACATCACACTGCGATGTCCACTGAGATATTACCTCTGTTGTGGGATAAACACACAGTTTAAAGGGAGAAAATGAAGGAGGGGGTGGGGGTGGGGGGCCTGGAGTGTAGACCAAGGTCTGATGGTTACCATGGTAAACGGATGGAGGTGACCGCAGTTAACAGTCGCAGATTTGACGACATGTGGAAAATCCTGAAGCTGTGAAAAACACGGATCAAGGCTAATTACAGACTTTTTCTGCAGAGCTGAGACCTTGAGGACGGTGACAACACACTGTGGAGCGATAAAGACAAACAAAAAACAACGTCCTGCTCTTTCTTCCCTCTACTATTTCCTTGTTTGCGGACCGATAACGGCTGTTGGCTTGACAGGAAGAGCCCCATTATACTGGAAGAGTTACATAACATTTCTTTTTTACAGCATTTTGTTGTGCATATACTGGCACACACAAAACCGTGCAGTGTCAGCACAATGAGGTCACCACAGGGACACACATCAAAGGGGGGGTGGGGGGGGGTTGTGTTCAGGAGGATGCTTGATCTTTTAAGACACAGAGTGCAATGACCAGACATCTTTGATGGAGCGGCTGAGCTGGTGATGGACAGATAAAGACAGGAGGAGCACGAACACGACCTCCGCCGGCTCCAGCGCTCAGAAGCGCAGCGGAGACACTTCAGGGGTAGGAACATAAAATCGAAAAAAAGGGGAAACTCTCTGCAGTTTCAAGAGGTGTGCATGATCTGTGACATGCTATAGACATTCCTGAGATGTTACTCAAGCTGCCAAAAGGCCAATCACACGCTCTTCACACTATAATAGAGAAAGAGACGTGGTGAAACTTGTCTGTCCCAACCTCTCAACTGTTAAAAATCTGCTTCCTCCATTCCTCCATTCCTCTGGTCCCAAAAAACCCCATAATAACACATCGAACAACTCAGCTGTCACGGAGGAAACAACCTTTTTCTTTAATGTTCTGCCTTAAAACAAGAGAGAGAGCTTCCCTGAAAAGCTACTAAGAATTTACAACCTTGGTTTTTTATCACAGCACATGTCACATAAAGAGCTCCTCATGTGACCCGGGGTGAATGTCGAGTTCATGAGGACAATAATGCGCAGCTGATTACATGTGACTCTGCAACTGACTTCATCTGTTTCTCTTCTTTCATTCATGCAGAAGACGTAAACAACAGAAGAAGAACTCTGACTCTCTTATCCATCACATGGAGCAGAAACAGAAATACTCAACAGAAAGATTTAGAGTCGTAACAAGTGCAAACGCTAACCTCAGTCACATAGATGAGCGGGATAGCACTGTAGTTCTTCCTCATGCCTCCTCTTCCTCACAGCCTGGGGTCAAAGTGCATGCCACAGCAGCTTCAGAGGACCCCCGCACATCAGAGAGCTCTGTCTGCCTCTTTGAAGTTTTAGGACTACCCTCTAAGGGAGGAGGAGTGTGTGTGTGTGTGTGTTTGTGGGTGAGTATGTGTGGGTGTGTGTGTGTGCAACCCTCTTGTGAAATGTTTTGCTTCCTGTGTTAGTAGCTATCAGGCTCAAACCAGCAGCACTTCCACACACTCGGATCCCGACCTGCGCTGCCTTGCCTCGTCCTGAAGGTGCGTTTATCAAGCGCTCCTGTTCCGCATTGTTCTCACACACAATCCTGAAGGGAAAAGACCACCTTAAAAGGAGAGTAGCAGCCCGAGCAGGACTCTTTTCGCCTGATCCCTATCAGCCACCCTCCGCTGGCATGGGCACACGCCACACACACAGTAACATCAACCGCCGCTGCCAATCAGGAGGGAGCAGGCACAATGGTGGGGGGGTGGTGGTGGTGGTGGTGGTGGGGGGGGGTTGATTTAAGGGAATGAATGAGTGTGGGAATTAGTGCAGGAATCTCCTGCCAGACTCACTCCCTGAGGAGGGAACGCACTCTACAGGACGGAGGATTTGACAGCACTTTTAATCTGCAGAGCCAGATAACAGCCTGTGGCCGTGTGTGTGTGTGTGTGTGTGTGTGTGTGTGTGTGTGTGTGTGTTTATGTGACCGAGGCTGGACCCTGCACCCACTCCCACTCATGCTCACAGGCGTTCTTGACGAGTGGGAGTGGGGAGCAGGGTCAGCGCTGCTTCTTGTCAAGCAGCCAACTTCAAGGATAATAAGCAGGCTACTATTTTATCTTTAATAATAATAATAATAATAATAATAATAATAAAGTTTCCAAATGTAATATATGCACATATATTGGATTTCCATATATGACATATATGTACATATAAAATAAAAACACATATGTAAATATGATTTGTGAAACCTGTTAGAAATTGTAATAATTGATTGTGAATGATACACAATATTTCTTCTGTACATCAGGACATGTTTGACTCTGACTCTAATTACCAGAACTGGAACCACAATTAACATCATTAGCTGCACCTGTGCATTTCCTGCTGGGACATGTCAAAGTGATAATAAACACAAATATTATTAGTTTCTTTTTCGGAACACATGAAAGAAGAACTGCAGAGACGATCCAGCGGTAGAGGCATGAAAGCAGCGAACACAGACACTGGCAGGTGCAGAGCAGCACAGAAACATTTCAGCCTGTTGCACCATAGATGAAGGGAAAATCTTCAGCTCCAATCTTCCTCAATTTAGCTCCGACTTTCTCCCTCTTGTGCAGAAACACACATGGGAAGTGAGCAGAAGTGGGACGTTGGTATTTTTTATAGCAAAAACACTCAGGGGGGAGAGGCTTTAAAAAATTAAAAAAAAAAAAAAAAAGACCCATTAAGCAACGCAAACATTTGGAGAATTATCACAGAGACAGAACAGGAGTCTGGAAATTCTCATCAAGGATCTGAGACGCTCGTCTAGGAGTCAAATCCACGCGGGGGGGAGGAAGTCAGGCATGAATGATGCAAGAGGAGAGGCCCGAGCGGGAGAGAGAGGCACAAGACAGTGATGTTAAAAAGAGGAGATAGAGAATCGAAGAAGAAGAAGAGGAGGAGGAGGAGGAGGAGGAGGAGGTGATGGACTATGAATACATTTAAGAGATATGACAGTTGGCAGCAGGGAGGATGAAGCGGGACCAGACAGGGAGTGTGTCTCGACCCTCTCTGGTCTGTTTTCTGGTGGCATCGCTACCAGCTGCCTCTTCACTGTAAACCGCTGCCTCAGCATTCACAAAGGCAGAGGGAGGGATTATATCTGCTCCATTTACAGAAGGATGAATCAGACAACGGCTATCAGCTAATGTGGGATACAGACATAAACGAACCGAGCGTTGAATAGAAACACAGAAAGGGGCGCAGTGGGTGCCACCCAGGCTCCCTGTCACCACTGATCTCAACTCAGTGCAAGGATTTGTCTGAGACGCTCCGGCCTCCAGCAGAGGAGAGAGGATTGTTGTTTTTGTGAAGTGCTGACTCAAGAGGATGACGACCGCCTTTCACGTCTCTCTGACTGATGCGGCTCGACTGAAGAAGCTGACTCACAGGCGCCAAGCAGAGAGAACGACGCCCCCTCTTGGATGTTAAACACTATTACACATGGTGAAGGTGCGAGGTGACGCTTACATTGAGGTGACCTTCTCTTCCCTCTTCCTCCTCCTCCTCCTCCTCCTCCTCCAAACTGTCCCCCCGAGGAAAGATGGATGAAACAGTGAGCCTCCTCATTTAACAGCTCCAGATCCCTGAAACTAGAAAAACAAGGTCTCAACCACAAAACAACAGAATTATATCATTTCAACATCTTGTCAACAACTCAAACATTCCTAAAGACGCCAGAACTAATGCAGTTTAATGCAACAGCCATGAGGGGCTGAAGCTCAGTGTACTTATACATTCATGTAGTAACTGAGTGTATGTTTAACTTCTAAACACAAGATGGCTCCTGCTTCATTCTCAATTTATATTTACTGGAGGTTTCAAGTTTCCACATCACACCTGTCAAGACCGATCGGCTCCAAAACTAGTTGTTTGTTACTGGTACATTTAAATTAAAGTGAGATATAAAAGATAAACACAGAGAAAACCAACACTCACCTCTCGACTATCTACCTTTGATTATCGAAATGTGGGAATAATAATCCAGTCGACAAACCTCTTCAGGGTTCAGTTGCACACGAGAGTCCTGGTCCTGTAGCCGGAGTCTCACCGGGACTCTGGGTCATCGTGTGTGTGTGTGTGTGTGCGTGTGTGTGTGTGTGTTGATGTTGTTTGTCCAGTCACTCTCTCACACACACACTCTGAAGCCGTCAGCTCTGGAGAATCTCTTCGCACCTCGGTGTGAAATGCTGCATGTTGCAACTTCCCCTCAGCTCAGCATAATCCTGCAGTGATTAACAGCCACACGGGGCTCAGGGAGAACAGCTCACTGACATGTGGTACTGGATGATATGATGCAGTGTCTTTGTGTTACACACACCACAGAAGAAGAAGAGGAACTGAACTTCTAATGTGACATTGACACGCTGTTTCAGACGATTTTCAGGCGCTGTTGCTATAATAATAAGACAAGTGGTCGATTCAGTCAGAAAATCAATGGCTTTATGATCGATCAGTCATTTGCCACCAAAGTGGTCAAACATTCTCTGATGTTAGCTTCTTAAATGTGGGGAAATAATGAGATTTGGAAATTTTCATCAGCATTTTTCACTATTTTGTCAGATTTTATTCACAAAGCAACAGGTAGATCAATCAATAATGAAAATAATTGATATTTGCAGCCCTGTAGCTGAGCAGGAGCTGAAGTAACTAAGGCTGAAATGGTTGTTGTATGGAAAGGACCCGATCAACTTCCTCCAATCTCGTCCGTCAGTATCATTAAATATATTGAAGATCTTGTTCGACTCTTTATGAAATTTACAAGGAGTTCAAGTGTTTTTTTAATTTATCAAATGCAAATATTCCAAATGTCTTCTGCATCCTTTAGACACATTTCCCCAAAATTCAACCTGACACATTTCATATCTTTGCAAACACAGAGATCTTCTCTAGAATTTAAAAAGAAGTGGGTCCACCTGTAGATCCAATTTGGTTGTGGAGATTAATCAGAAATGAGGTTAATCCATCATCAATCACTTCTGTACCTGTGAGGAACACTGCCTCTGCCAGAGAAAGCTTCATGTAAGGACCGCCATCATAAACATCTGTGTAGAGATTTTATTCAGGACAGGTCGGACATATTGGCAGGAAACCATAATTTACAGCGTGGATATTAACATGTGCAGTCAGAGTTCACTGAGCTCCGGCTTTGGGTGGAACCCACTCGTGGATCTTCTTGCGGGTGGTGGAGTAGGGCACGTACTGCTGGGCGCTGCCGCTCACGTTGAACTGGTGGACCTCGGCCAGGAACTTCTTGGGCTCCGGTGGGTGTGTGGTGGGGGGGTCGTCTGTGATACAGTGCAGCCAGCGATGCCTGAAGGATAAACGTGAGAAGAGAGAAGGTGACACAGGATTTTATCCCCCCCCCCCCCCCCAGACTTCAATTGTTGTGTATTTATATAATTTTTTTGTATTTTATTTCTATAATAAACTAAAGGTTGTACCATTCAGCGGGCACCATGCTGCCGTCCACCTCCCACAAGGTGTTCTTTCCGTTCATCTCTGTGGTGTAGATCACCCAACGGTGACGCCCTGAGACAAAAACAAGCATTTTTTATTTTTTGTATTGTGTCAATTCTCTGATTATTTATCTGCAGTAGATTTGATATAAAAGTGTCATGAAGCCTACTCACCAAAGAAGTAGTGCTTCTTGTCCTCATAGTATTTGTTCCCATATTTATCCACCCCGATCAGAGCTCCTGTCTTCACATCATTCACTCTGCCAATAAAACGGTAACAGTGACGTCAGCAGTCCCGTTTATCACACACTCAGTGACGCAGGTGTGTGAATCACCTATAAGCCGAATTGATCTTCAGTGAGTTTAAATTAAGTAAACTCAAGCGTTGACTTTCAAAGTCAGCGAGTTTTGATTTATAGTTTGGCTTAACGTTACTTTCATTTAACAGCAAAAAAGGTGTACAGATGTCACGTGTCATCCAGATGTCTTACACGTTAAAATCATCAAGTATATATAGATTAAAGCTACTTTTATATATAAAATCCTTATCAACGTTTGCCAGCTGGGTTAGCTGTCAACATGCTAACTTAGCTCTGAGGAGAAACCCCGTGTCACGCTTCTGTTTTCTGTCTCGTGCAACGTTTCTCAGACATCATCGATACTTAAACACAGACAACAAACACACTTTCTGTAACTGACCTGAATAACTGCAGGAGAAAACCTCGGACTCCACCGTGACCTCCTATTTGCCCCAAAGCCCTTCGGACAATGTTCGCATACTCCGCCATTTTGAGACGGAAGGTTAACGGAGACGGACTGTGCTGCGTTATGAAAAGGTCCGTGTCGTACCGAAGGAAGCCGTTGGTTCCACCTAAAAAAAAATAACAATTGTGTACTGTAAGTGTAATATACAGAAGCGTGATGCATTCACGTAGAGAAAAAGAAAATCTGCTTTGTTTTTCTGGATTAACGACATAATTATCTCGTTAATTCAGAAAAACATCATTTTTTAAACTTCTCTCTAAAAAAATAGAATAAAAATAAATCCTGTTTTTCTGAAATAATGAGACAATTATGTCGTTAATTCAGAAAAACTGTATTTTTCAGACCTTAAAATCCACACCAATTACTAATAATTAATATTATATTAAACAATAATAAAATATAAATATTAATTATTTTTTGTTATCCCACAGCACATTCCTTTTTTAATCAATTAATTATGTTTATAAATAAAGTACAACTAAAATATATCTAGACATTTACATTTACCACGACACATACTAATGCCACTTGATTGCTCTGCATTATAATATATTATCATAAACACACAGCAGACGTTTAATGCCTATGTGCTTTCACGATGCTTTGATTGCCTGTACCTGCATAGTATTAGTATTAGTTAGTATTGATCTCTCAGGCTTTTGAGGTCATGATCATGTATTTATAAATGATTCCCTTTTACAGTTAAAGCCATATTACTGTATATACTGTTGGATACACAGGCCATAAGTCAAAAGTTGAAGTACATCTGCTTAAATCTATGGATTTTTCATGGTTATGTATAAATCATAATAGAAATCATGATAAACTAACTGTGTTTAAATGTATGTGTATGTTATGTGCATTTGTCCACAGTAAAATAATATCTCAGATTTCAGATGCATAGAAGATGAAAAATTATAATAAATTACAGCATAAGATTTACCTGAACATTTAAAATCTGCCTTGTAATCTACAAATTCTCCATGTTCAGTTTCTATACCGTTTCAAATCCTTCACAGCATAACCCACACATAATACATGTTGACAGCGATATAGTATTTAAAGTGGAAAATGAAAATTCAGCACGCAGCTCTGTTAAATTGAGTAGCTTCCTCGAGGACACTTCAGCAGAGTCGATGTTTCCTGACACAGACTTGAACTCATGTTTTTTAATTAAAGGACCGTTTCTCAATGCGCTGCCTCTCTCCACTGCCCACGAGAGTGGATCTAACACAGTCCAGTGTCACTGCCGAGGGAGATACAGGGGAAATAGAGCATAAAGCCACAGTAAAATGCAGAGCTTTGGCATCATGACTCACTCATAAAACTGCCTTATCTCTTCAACTGGATCGCCAGCTCAAAGAAAGACCCAGACTTCACCCAGACCTAATGCACACAGACGCAACTCCTGCCTCCCACATGCATCTGTCTGCACTCTGCAATTAAGTGGTGACAGTGGTTTGTGATTATGTGCAGTCTGCACAGCTCTCTGCCTTTCATCCTTTGAAATAACAAAACAGGAAATTAACACAGGAGGACAGGGTGTATATTTATATATATATTTTTTATTTTATTAAAAACTGTTGCCTGACAGTTTAGAAACATTGTTTATAGGAGACTCTAACTCTGATAGAGTGCATGTTTACAAATGTTAATGTACAATCATGAAGAAGCGCATGCTTTGTAGCTCCTGACTTGCATTCTTCGACCAGGCTCCTGCAGATTTACACCTCACCTGTCCAAATCTCAGTGATGCACAAATGACACTGTACGCCAACAGCAGCCAAAGAGCTCTAATGACAGTATTATCCGTTTTATGTCTTCACTAAAAAGAAAGTAGGATTTGGGTTTATTTAACTGTGGTATCAACTCATTTGCCATGATGGAGTAGTGCAACGTATTGGAAACCTAACCAGGAAGAAACACACCTAAAAAAAAATTACTGTTTTTAAAACTACAAACCTCAAGTACCCTGGCTACAAAGTGAGTAGTCGTGCGAACTGGATGCTTCAGTTTCTCCTCGTTTAGTGACGAATTTCAAACAGAGCATCTATATTATCGCAAATTCATCTCAGAACAGGAGATATAAGGCACAATGTCTGCGGAAACAAGCATCAAAATTCTAAATGTTTTCTTTTCTTTTGAGCGTTTCCTTTGAAAATATAGTTCATGCATACTTCCCACAGTATTTGCTCATAAAAAAAGCCCCTTTTCTTGAAGCAGTTCTCTTTTAAATTTAAAAAAAATAATGTTTTCGATGGAAACGTATTTCCTCACAAACCCTGACTCCCAAAATAAGTGGCAGCCTGTGCTTTTCAAACAATAAATCTTCGTATTTTATAAATATTAGCTCTTGGCTTTGATATAAAAAAAGGTCACTGTTGCTCTTTTATGTCCATATACACAGTTTTACCCATTAATCATCTCTAACGTGGCAAAACTACATTTAACTGTAAGAAGAATATCTACATTATTCATGATATTTCCAGTTTTCTCCAGGATGTTGTTTTTTTTTTTTTTTTTTAATCCCATGATTTTAATGTTTGGTGTTTTAAATCTAAAAATATAGTACGGAGTAAAATCTCTTAACCAGAGAGATCAACCTACAGAGCAGAATATTAACTTCAAGCCTGATTTTCACAGTAAAATCCCACCTTGTTACATCATCAGCATCTTATCATTTTGAATATTTTATGACGTGTGTGTGTTTTTGTGTGTTATTAACTTTAGATTTCGTCTAAACTGTAGGTAGCCAATATCAACGTGCTTGAATGAAGGCGGACAGTTTTATATATTTTACACTAAAGTGATTCCTTCATTCATTTGCTTTTAAAAAATCATCCTGAGACTTCAGACTTTCTCGGATTTTCGAGGGCTTTAAACGGCCCTGACAACTGTTTGGTCTCACTTCCACACACATGCTTCTGGACTTGACCTTTGACCCACAGCTGCAGCTCACCATTAGCTCTGACCTCAGCCGGCGGCGCTGAGCATCAGTAGCGGTTGTTGGTAGAAAGTAAGTTTAGAGAAACAGTATCCAGTTCTTTGAGGGAAGCGCAGTCTGTTGTTCTGCAGTTGGTTTCTGTTTAAAGTAAAACAGTCCATCCGGAGTCCTTCCTGAGCTGGTGACCCCTGACCTGAGATCAGTCAGGGGTCGTAAGTTGTCTTTCAACTGGCTCCGGGGCTGTGATGTGACTTCACTGCTGAAAAGGCGATTACTGTTCCAGGATCATTGCCTCTTGGAAGGCTTCGATCCATCTTCAGGACGAAAGGACAAAAACAGAAAATGAGCTCCCAGGGGAAAAACGCATTCAAACGAACATGTTCTGTTCTCAACCACTGTTTTACAGTACTGTTAAACTGCACTAGCTGTTACCATGGTGACCACATGTGTTACCAAACCCACCGGGACTAAAATCTTAATGTTCACAACTATAAGTTACCTCTGTGCAGTGGGGATGTCGTCAGCTTTAAAGATGTAAAACAGCGTGTTTTTGTGATACAGTTTGAACTGCAGCTTCTGAGCCGGCCCGTTCTTCTCCTCCCTCAGGAAGAAACCCAGCAGGGGTTGACTCTCCAACGCTGCTACGTCCTTCAGGGAGAAATACACGATTCAACCAAAAAAGGCGAAAAAAAAAGCTACACAGAGTTTAGAGAAGACAGCAGATTAAACAGAAGGAGTACCTCGCTGGCAGCGTAGGTGTACAGGACTTTGTTCTTAATGACAAACCACAGCCTCTTCCACTGCTTCTTGTTGCCTTTTGACCTGTTTAAGTAGCCGCTCATGGACGAGTTCTCCGTGTTGGCAGAAACCTGCAAGAACGACATGAGAACAATAAACCTCCACACGTCCTTGCTGCATCAAAGATACAAAATAAATAAAGTGCTTATTAGTATTCCTCACCTCTTTTAGTGCAGCAGGAATCTTCTTCTGTTTCCTAGTGAAGGAGAAAGCTCCAGATTTGATGGGAGAAACTGATGTTGAGGCGCAGCGGTCACCTAAAAAGAAAATAATCAGTAAATAGATCAAAAAACATATGGTATATGTTATAATCTGTATCATTTTAAATGATATATTTATACAGTTGGGTGTTATGCTTTCTGTCTGTGTCACTCAGCTGTGAGCCCATTAATTCGTACTGAAGATGTAAGTATTTACAAATCTATCGCAAATACACTTTTAAAAGTGTAAATAATTTCCTTTAACACTTGGGAACTGTAGTTTTTTCAAATTAGAGGAAGTAGTCCATTTGTTGGGGACTGTTTTCTGGGCTGATTAATCCACATTTGCTGCTCTAGTGAGTATTGGGGACAACAGGAGTCCAGATAAACTACAGTGTGTGTGTTCATGATGATGAAGGCACCTGATGTGTCTTTAACAGCTTTAGGAAACAGTGGAGGAGTAGGATATATCAGTCTTTATTGGTTTTATTCTTTTCGTGGGATTTATTGACAATAAGACAAAAATTGATTATCACCAGATTCATCACTGAAATCCCTGTTTACTTACTGTTCTCCTGTAGCTTGGCAAAGCAGTGATCACACACACGTGCTGGCTGGTTCTTCAAGTACTCCAGGTAGTACTTATTAGCAGAGCATGCCTGACACACCACCTGCCACACCCACACACACACACATAAGAGCCATTAGAAGAGGATGAAACGTACAATGTTGTGCAGGAGCAGCGGTGCTCACAGCGGTACAGACCTTTCCACAGGCGCGACAGTGATGCCTCCTCCAGGTGAGGGTGAACTCGCAGGTACAGATCATGCACATGGTGGCCCTCAGGTCTGGGATCCAGATGGGAGCCTTCGAACCTAACGGGGCTCCGCTGTCAACAACACCCTCAGCCTGATGGCAGAGACACAGAGGGTGAACATGGATGGATACAGGGTGAAATAATCCACAAAGCACTTGACGTACACCCAAAAAGATTTATAGTTTTACCTCCTCCTGACTTCGACTTGATATAAATGTGATTTTCTTCTTCGTGTAGTCGTCTATGGCCTTGGCGATGGCCTCCAGCCACTCGTCTCTCTCTGTAGCCGAACTGCAAACACAAGATACATCAGAACCCTCAGCTACAGCAAACACCACGCAGTATAAATATTTATAGTGCCTGATGTGAAATATATATATCTCTCTCTCTATATATAGATATATATATATATATATATACATATATATATACATAAAGACAAGAAAAGAAAATTAAATTAAATACAAAAACATAAATAAGTAAAAACCTCATACATAAAATATCAAACAGAGAAACATAATCAATCCAAATAATTAAATAAATAAAAAAGTTGTGGTGTTAGGGTGTAAAGAGAAAGAAGACATTTGGTAAAAATAAAGACATTATACAAATGATGGGTGTACAGATGTTACAAATTCATAAATTTGTCCAGTTGAGACCTAAAATATAAAGTAATTCTTTGTGAGGTAAATATTATGTAACTGCCAGGTGCTTGAGAAGAAGTACTGACCTGGCAGAAAGGATGAAGGAGCGTTCAACACTTTCAATGTTCAGCTCGTTCTGATAGGCCTCCTGGCTGGGCTTACTCACCTGGGAAACACACCAGGAATCCATAAATAACAAACTACCACCAATGAAAATGTTGAAAGACTGTTGCTGTGAAACTCAGCCGCAACACATCAATAATTCATTTCAGTGTTCCAGCGTAGATAAACACGAAGAAATTTATAGGAGTGGGAATTAAAAACAAACAATAGTTGAGCAGAAACTATGAAAAAAATTGAAATATGTAATTTTAATATAGACAATAAATAAAGAAGAACATTTAACATGAAAAAAATTAGACTTTTGGCTCCAAACTGAAACAAAAAGTCAGTAAGAATAAGAACAATCAGTGCACATGAAGAAAAATAAAGAAAAGATAAGACAGTGTGTCTCTAACCTTCATCCCAGCCAGAGAGAGGACACTGTTGAGTTTATACTGGCCAGACTGGACCGGAGTGGTGTACATGAGTGCGTCATTAAACTGGACAAACAAAGACACAGAAACCTTCAGAAATTAAAAGGAAATACAGGAAAGACAAATGGAAAAGAAAAATATGACATAAGCTGCACGAGGTCATAGACAAGTTTCCAGGAAATTTATTTAGCTCACCAGAAAAAACATCCGTGGCTGCATGACTTTCCTGGACAGTTTCATCAGAGTGCCCTCCTTCAGAAACACCTGCAAATATGGACACGATTGGTCTAAACAGGCGGAATTTAAATCACTATACGCTTAAATAAATAGATAAATAGATTAAATATAACACTACAAACTGAGACTAGAGCCTGAACGGTGACTTTTTATGACACACAGTTACGACCATTATGTTAGTATTTCCTGAATAAGGTGCATTAGCCTCACTGAGAACATGCAGCATTGTTAACGACAGCGACAACACAAAGTGAGAGGCGGCGGAGGCAGTTAAGACTTTGTAATGTCTTCAAGATTATGGTTATGATGTTTTATATATATGTTTTGCAATTCAGATGCAACTGGCAGCGTTTTGCATCGTATCTGTTCAACAGAGGCAAAGGAAAGACATTTAAAAAGATTTCATTAACACTGGTATTTGTCAGTCTTTTGACAGAATTTACACGTGTGTGAGAACTTTGGTTTTTGGCGGGAATTTTGTGACTTACTCTGCCTGGCTGCACGATCTCATGGTGACCGTTGAGACTGTACTGGATCTGCATCAGCTTCTGAAAGTTGTCCTGAGAAAACCACATCAGAGAGGTGAGGAGAAACACGAGACTAAAGCAAGACCATCAGGGCTAATGTTTTAAAGCGAGCTGCTCTTACCCCTTGTTTCATGATGTCATTAGCATGGTTGGCCACTTCCTTCACTATGCTGAGGGCAGCTGGGTGGACAGCAAAGAAAAAGAGGTTTGTATTTGGTTCTGTAATGATCCTGGTAGACACCGACAGTGAGTCTTGTCTTGTGTCTCACCTTGTGTGTCTTTATAATCCTCCGAGTCCTCCGGGAGGTTCTTCAGATAATCTGGGAAAGAGAGAAGGAGAAGGAGAGAAGAGGTTTCAAAGGTGTGCAGTGAGCACATCCAGCCCCAGATGGGAGCAGGTACAGAACAAAAAAAAAGGAGTGGCTGTCAGAAGAAGGTATTGGTATTGAAGGTAAGGTATTTTTCAGGCAGACGTCCATGTGAACAAAAAACAGGTGATATATACAGACACAAATGTCAGCTGCCACAATCAGAGATCACATGCTGCATAATAACACCACTAGGAATTTTCTATGTAGCTAGAAATGACATAAAGGACATGTAATACACATTTCTAAATCACTTTTTGCAATTTATTCTTTTAATTTTCAAAAGAAAAATGTTGATATTGTGCAGAATATGCATGAGAGGAAATATTTGTTCTAAGAATTCTTAATAAAAACAAACATGCAGGATTTGTCCCTGATGTCAAACAGAGCTACTCCACAGGTTTCTGTTGCTGTGATTGTCCACCAGGTGTCAGTAAAGCACCAAAACCTGAAGGGAGCCAAAACAGAAAGACTCGACCTCGGTCCAAGTTTCATTCACATGCTGCCAAAAAAAGAGGTTCCATAATCCAATAAAGCCTTGACCCTCAGCGATGGTTTGCAGAACAGAGCGGAGCGGGGAGGGAATGTGTGTCAGGGCGTTGGTACCTGTGAGCAGCAGCTGGTACTGAGGGATCCTCTGCACTGGTTTCAGCAGGTAGTGTTTCAGAGCCAGGCTGGCGCATCTCGGACTCATCTGAGACAAAACAAACACGCAAGTTGTTTTCACGCACTGTTGCAGAAACCCACACAAACACACACAAGCACAGACAGTGAAGTTTCACAATTCAGTGCTCGGGGTAACAGTTGCATTTTTGATGGCTGCTACTGATAGAGACGATTCTGGATTAAAGCTGCAGATAACTTTTCCACAGAATCTCTAAATGCCTCGTGTTCTTCTGAAGGTTTAAAGGACCCTGAACATTATATAACATAAATGGAGCTGATATAATTAGTCGATTAAATGATTAGCTGTTTGGCAGAAAATGATAAATGTAAATTTAGATACATAGAAAAACTAAATTTGCTGTTTACTTGCATTTATCAATTAATCAATTACTTTAGAAGAAGATAAAACATTCAGTAATGAAGATAATTGCTGGCTGCAGCCCTAATTAACAATAATGCAATAAAATTAACTATAGTTCTACTGCAAAAAAACACACAAAACAACAAAGAAATCCACACAGACACAATCCTGTACCTCAAACTCTCGGACGATGGCGGCGAACGCTGGGTTTTTCCTGCACTGTTCGTCTAACAGCGCCACGTTGTTGTCGAACTGACGGATGTAGGTGGAGTACATCTTCAGGTAAGGACCTTTCTGGACAAAGATGTCCGACAGCCTCTGGTGGTCGCTCCTGTAACCAGACGGACATCAAAACAGTTCCCTTCAAAAACAAAACAAAACTGAATGTGTTTTGAGAGCGAGTAGCAATCAGTGGAAAATGAGGAGGTAAATGAAGTAATGAACTCCAGGTGGAGATTATCAAGAGTCAAATGAGTTCAAACAACATTAGTACATTTGCAGAGCAGCATTATTTTCCCCTTTGAAGTTATTTTTATGTGACTGAATCACCATTCAACCTACTACTTACCGAGGTAACTCGGGGATAAATTAAAGGGCTACTTCACTGATTTTACAAATTAAGTTCAGTTAAACAAAGTAGGTACAAAACAGCCTGTGATGACATTTGTATATAATAATGGAGCACTCTGCTGTTGCAACTTTTCTTTTTTTTTATCCGTCCTCAAACGCTATGTAAGTGCAATAGTGAAAAGGTGGGATACTCCTTTCACTAAGAGAGGGAAGAAATCCATCATCTCATAAGCTAACAACTTTAGTTAGGTAGTAAACAAATCCCCATTGAAAATATAATTTTATTAAACACTGATATGGAAGAGAAAGTAGAAGCACTGTTTTCTCTGCGTGGTAAAACTGTTCATATATAAAAACAGTATTCACTGCAGAATCTAACATCTGACCTACACAACAGACAGTTAGGACAATAACTTCAGCACACACCTTTATTTTTTATTGCCTTACAAGGAGTTTAGATCATATGATAAAGCTGTGAATTTGTTTACAGCATGAAAACTGGTCATGTGACCGTGTACTGCTTTACCTCATGACCTCATTCTCAACTTTGTCCCAGATTTCAGTAATAAAGTTGTTAAAGCCAAAACTACAGAGTAAGATCCTCTTTGTAATAAATAAATGTTAAATACATCAACTAAAGAAGTGTTATGGTTATGTGTGTGTGTGTGTGTGTGTGTGTGTTGTGTGTGTGTGTGTGTGTGTGTGTACCAGTGTGCCACTCTCTCCTCCAGCTCTCTCTGCAGGTCTCTGTTGAGCTGGTACAGTTGTGGAAGGTAATACAGGATCTGATTGAGGATCCGCTCATCCACCACCGGCTTCCCATTCTGACGGGTTGCCTTGGCAACAGCATCCCGAAAGTCCTAAAGAGACGCACAAGATTAGTCCTGCGATTAAATTATATACACACATATACACATACACACACACATACACATACACACAGGGTGGGGTGATGACATACTGTATTGCAGCTGAACAGGAACACCTGGTTATCACCTCATAAACTGCCTCCCCCACTCCTCTGCACGTATTTCATGACACACTCACTCACACACACACACACACACACACACACACACACACACACACACACACACGGCTGAGTCAGCGCTCTTGACTTTGTCCAGTGCGCCAACACATACATCCACCTGGAAGGAAGCAGGGAGGCCATGCAGGATCCCAGTGTCCTAACACACACACACACACACACACACACACACACACACACACACACACACACACACACTCAAACACTCACACATTTACACTCATACTGGTCAAATGTGCTGGAACTTTAACTCTTAGGTGACGAGGCAGAGTTCGTTTAGCCTGATGACAGACGACAGTCACACTTTAGCTTTTTTTATATAGATTCTTCTACACAGCCTTTTACACATAATTGTTCATCTTGCACCTTATTGTGCTTTATGAATAAATAAATAAAATAATAATATGATATTTAGTTTATCGGTTATTTTAAATTGAGCTTTGTAAATAACATCAACAGTGTATATTAATGTATTTCTTAAAATACAGTGTGATGCACCAATAGCTGACTGTTAATGCAACCATTACGAGCATGAACATTTTTTTGATGTAATCATCAACCAATGAAGTGTCCAAGCCCTTACATGTGTGTAGAGTGTCCTTATGTCAACAACATTCCCTGGAAACATTGGGACAGTTTAGAAATATTCTTTGAAATCTGAATGTTTCTGAATGTAATTGTTTTTTATTAGGAACTGACGATCTAATGAACAATCCTCTGGTTCCTGCCATTCGAGATTTTAGTTTAGCGACATAAAATAAAACATGAAGATACATTATCGTGCACTTATGAAACTAGCTTTTGTGGACTTTTATGGGCCGCAGTTTAGCTCCTGACTCAAAGATTACAACAGGGAGAAAAGAAAACATGTCCCCTTCAGTCCAGGTAAACTGACAAACCACCATCTTAATATTCACAACACACACAAACACACACACACACACACACACACACACAAACACACAAACACACACAAGAATAAACTTCAAACGAGACAAAAAAATGTAAACACATCAAGTGGATGACTCGCAGCAACCCACGCACCCACCTGCACACATATAATACATACTGTGCACACATGCGCACACACACACACACACTCACACTCAGAGAGGATTATCTAAGGCATGTGTGTGTGTCTGGAGGTCGTCTCTGTGGCCTGAGGAAGCAGCTGCTGCTCGGCCGGGCCGTCCGCGGACACACAAGAATGCGATCTGACCTCTTTTCTTGGACAGAGCTGCGCGCCTCGCCCTCCCCCCCCCGTCAACCGCAGGACGACGTTTTCTACTAATCCTGTGGTTGGTTTCACTAAAGCCACGTCTGAGGCGCCCAGACAGGTGGACCCTTGACCTTCGACCTCTCAGTGTGGGTTGTCTGAACCCTCTGAGCTGGGATTCGCCTGTACATAAACACACATACAGCTTTCCAGCCAATGTTACACCTAACAGAGATAAACAAGAGGTCCAACATTCAGCTGAATCAGCTCAATAATCAATAATCATTCTCAAGTTCCAGCTTCTAAAATGTGAGGATTTTTCTTTGGTCTCTGGGCATTTTTCACTAATTGCTGACATTTTAAAGACAAAACAATTAATATATGAATAAAAATAAATAAATGTCAGACTGATCAATAATGAAAATAATCATTTGTTGCAGCACTACTCTGGTATATTGATGATACTGCGAGAAAAAGCTCATGAGTCAATTTCTTAAATGGAAAAGTTCACGTTCCTGTGTAAATGTAAAAGTCAGTTTTATGTACCTCCAGTGCATTTTCAGGAATAGTAAATGTACACGGAGCCTAAAATCTACCGCTGACATGAGGAATCACAGAACTGACCTGATTTTGTTCATTTTACTATGAAGGTTTAATTGAGTTTAATATTTTTCCATGTGCTTCCCCTAAAAAGACTTACAACACCCAGTCATCATGCAGTCACATGGTTCTGGTTTGTCTCTCCGTCATTCAAAACAAAGGAGCAACATTATGAACATTATGAGCGTTTCAGCATATTTCTTTAGCACAGAATCTCTCAGTTGTCAGGGAAATATTTAAAGATAAAGGTATGAAATGATTGGGATTAGGATTCTTGTCGACATCACCCTTCTCAGTGCAGTTAAAGTCGCTTTTTAAACATTTCTCGACGATGACTGACCATTTTTATAGTTTATGGGCTTTTACTGAGGCAATCTGGGGTTTGCTGCTTTTCTTGGTCGTCCATTAAAAGTAAATTTAATATTTTGGATGTTGAGTTGGACCAAACAAGACATTTGATGATGCCAATAGACTCCAGGACATTGTGATGGAGGTTTTTACTGTTTCTTGATGCTTCACAGACCACATTATTACTATATTAATGGATTGAATAATCTCTAAATAAGCCCTCATCTCTTTTTTAATACTTTTGGATACCATCCAGGCAGTGTAGTATTAAGTTAATTACTTTGTTTTTAGTAATAAACTAGATGTAGAAATTGACTTTTGTCTTATAACTATGATATAAATAATATGTAAAATACTGGAAAGAGCTGCCTGTATGTGTGAATATAAGGTATGACCCAGTACATATGTTGCTGAAAGAACCTGTTCCTCGCTAGTCTGCTGAAAAGTTTTCTACAAAAACAAACTTTTTGGAATCTAAACTCACCAGGAAAAGTACACAGCTCATCTCAACAGAACTCAACACTCAACTTCTCAATTACTCATCTGCCCTTTTCCCTTGCATATAAAAAAAAAAAAACCCACACACTTGTCTGACAGTGTTCCTTGTAATGCGACTGATCAAAGTGGCGTCTCCCTGGTTGCAGCAATGCGTTTACCTGCCCACGCTGCCACCCACCCGGGGAAACCAGAAACCCTCCAACACAGCAGCTTTAAAAGCCTCAGCTGTGGAATAACTGCATTATTCAGTTGTTGCACGGGCACTTGAGTCAGCCAAGAGCTCATTAATTCATGTCCATCCTCGGGAAGAAAAGCTTTGATCACCATTCAAAACACTCTCAGTGTTAGTGTTTGTGAGGGTCACGAAACTTTATGTTAGGCTCTGTTTTTCCACAGTTGCTGAATCAGCACTTTATGAAAATGTTTCTTAAATAAAAGTCTGGAGTAAATGAGGCACTTACTATGTGAAGAAGCTTCAGGACGTCCACAAACCTGATGAAAGAGCAGAAAATACATCAGTTAGACAACCACACCTTACATCACATATGGGCTTTTTCAGCACAGATGCTACTTAAAGAGCGCCACAATGTGTCGCCGGTTCATTGTTAAAACACTCACACTTTCTCCGAGCTCATAATCTCCTGGGCGATGTGCACCACCTTCTTCCTCTTCATCTCGTCCTCTTGCTTGAAAGAGCAGAAACACAAACAGTCAGACGACGCCACAGAGATACAAACACCTAGCTAACCTTACCAAAACACGTCGCAGTTCACTCACAGGCTCACTGCAAATCACCATGATCACTGGATCCTGCGTCTGTGTTTAAAACCATCAGGGCTGAGTTTACAGCCTCCACAACAACAGCTCGTTCGGGCCTGAAAGTAGAGCAGCAACCTTTCTCTGTCCCCTCCCTGTGTCCCTCTGATGGAGTGTGTTGGTGAATGGTAATGGGGCGGTCGCTCAATGACTTAATTTGGACGGCGGCCTTGGCCCCCACTTGACTGAAATGTCCCACTGGTCCTATCGGAGCCTGTATTTGTGATACCCTGGAGCTTCGAGGGGCATCAGACACAGGTGCTGACAGTATCATGGAGAGGGTCACACAGGACGAAGGGAAGAAAAAGAAATGAGTGCTATTCCTGAACCTGTAACCCTTCTGTGTTTGCTCACCATCCCCCCCACCTTCTTTCAACACACACACACACTTCTGGAAAGCTGTGACAGGCAACGAACACCCTTGGCAGCATGTTTGCACACAATCTCCTGCGGCTGCAGTGGCAGTTTAGTCAGCGGCAGAGATACGAGTTGTCCATTGCGATCGCTCGGCCACTTATATGCTGACGTCAAGTTTGAAAAGGAGCTCAGAGTCATTTTTCCGTAGAAAGTTTCTCTGGCAATCTGCGCACTGAGGACCTTGTAATAATTCTGCAGTATTTTCCACAAGTCTCCAGTGTGAATGAAAGCAGTCACATTAAAGCAGTGGTACTTAATCTGGGGGGTTGGGAATGATGCATGCAAGTGTTGCAAGATGGTTAACAAGAAAAAAACATTTCTGTTGCACGCCATTGTTAATTTTTTCAAATCATTGCATGTTTCTTGTGTAATACAAGACGTTTTTGCCTCTGTAGGACGACCAATCACAGGAGGGAACATCACTCTTTGGTTGCATACAGCTCATATACGTGCGCACATTGGTATTGTTTGGCTATAAAAGGTCTCAAGCCGCGACAGCTGGAACCATGTGCATTAAATAAGTTTACAACACAGTGGAGGAGGAAGTATTCAAGAGCCTCTACTTAAGCAAACGTCACATTAACAGTGTAAAAATGCTCCATAAAAAACCTTCAGAGAAAATGTTACTCAATGATACTCGACTGCTCTTGTGGTTGGAGCCACTTTCTAATTACCTTATATAATGTTATATCATACTGGTAATTTAATCCATAACAATGCGTCATGTTTATAAATCAATCATAGGTTTGTTGTGTAAATTCTTAATGTATGAAGTAATTAGTAACTCCAGCTGTCAAACAATGGAGTGGAGTTAAAGTGTATTAATCCCCTCTGAAGTGCGGTGGAGTAGAAGTATAGAGTGCAGTACTTGAATCAATATTATATTATATGTATAAATGTTTTGAATAATGTATTCCTATCAAACACTAGAGATTAGAAAGAGACACTTTTCTGCAAACAAGTGGAGATCTTGCATTGACTTCTGCTAGCATAACAGGCTACGCTGCTACTACACTTACACTATAAAAAGTCTGACACTGAAATCAGAAAACGTGTCAGACCAGAAATCAATCTCTCCTTTTACAGAACTCTCAGTGTTCCCAAGACTCATGTGACAGACGCCAGATTTCATGCAAAAATTGTTTCTGTTTGTGAACAGGCTCGAAAAAACTGTTTTTCTATGATGCTCGATAATTTCATTAGTTAAAAACTGATTTCAAAATTAAAGCTGATATGATTTTGAATAGAAATGAAGAGTCAGTTAGTTGATCAACTATTTTGGCAGCCTCTTAGATGTAATAATTTTCTGCCTTCATCTGTTTTGTGTATTTGTAAACGTAACTGTTGATCAGACAAAGCAATCAAGATGTCGCCTCGGGATCTGGAATTTTACTGGTCGTTCAAGCTTAATCAATAACCGTACAATCCGGAAATGTCCAGAAAAATAATAATTAGTAGCAGGTGTGATATGATTCATTTGTTAACTAAAAGTTAAATATAAGTAGTTTCTGTTTCAGTGTTTTTAAGTTACTGTCCAGTTACTGAAAGTAGCTGATATTTAATTTTCTGTTCATTTCTTCAAGGACGCAGCTGCTGCACAAAAAGTAAGAACACAGATGTTTGACCAGATGTTGTTAAACTCCACTAGTGGAAACTAGAAGCATGGTGATACAGAAATGTAATAAATCTTTATTGGTTTTGGTCCCGGCTTAAACATCAGCTACTGGAAAAGGCTTCAGTTTCAATGTTACACATCTCTAATCACTTTATGACTTTATAGTCAGACAGTCCACTGCTGTGTATTCCCCCGTACATTACACAGCAGGAAGTGATTACCTGTCTGTCCGCCTCGTCCAGGTGCTCCTTGCTGGAGGTTGAGCTGTTGTCCTCTTCATCTGAACTGTGGATCTCCTCCTCCTCAGAGTGGACGTCCTGCCTCAGCCAGCCGCTGCTCACCGAAACACAGAGACCACACATTCAGCACAACAAACAGAGACAGCGTGACAGAGACAACGAGGCAGAGTTCAGCTTTTCTCGAGGAGGAATGTTTCAGTGTGTGAACGAGACACATGAGCATTAGTGTGTGCTCAGGAAAACCCTCCCTGGATAAACAGAGATTAAAGAATGTGTCATGTAAAGGTTTGTGCAACACGGGGGATTAATTGAACACACATTAGCCTTCACTCATGAGTCGGTACGAAACCAAAACTCATTCGGAGATCTTTTACAATGGAAAATACTGATTACACTGTAACAACAGGAGTAAATTCAACATTCACTGAAGACGACTGACTTTTAAAATCCCATTTCTGAGATTAAAGATCGTCAAGACTGCTGACGCAAACCACTGTAACCAAAGAATATAAAACCAACACTGTGATTAAAACAAGACACAAAAGAAAAAGTCAACAGTGGAGGCGGGACAGATGCAGCGGTTAGGGGCAGAGTTTACTAGAGGAGCAGCCACCAGCAAAGAACAATGGAAACAAAGATAAAACAAATCTTTGTCCCACAAAAATGAAATTGCTCTTGAAAAAAAAAAAAAAATCTGGATCACAGGGTTCAAACACCCCCCCCCCCAAAAAAATTATATTTCTTGTTTATGAGCAATTATTTTGACAACTAATCAATCATTTCAGTCATTTTTTAACTCATTTCCAATGAGAAACTTCACTGATGTCTTATGTATTATTTCTATTTGTGTATAATTTGTTGTATGTATTTTTATTATTACTATTAGTATTATTCAGTTAGACAAAACAAGACATTTGGAAACTTCACCTTTAATCATTTAATTAATCATGAAAATAATTGTTACTTACAGCCCTGATTACTATTAATATTGCTGTATTATTAACTCTGCATCTTTGGTATTGAGGTTGAAATGATGATTTCACATTCATATTTTTACGAATGAAGGTTTTCTTTGTCTTCTATAGTAATAAATGGATTTCTGGACTGAAGATCATAAACACAGACACAGACATTTTAAGACGTCACCTTGCATCACCTTGGACTTTTTTTTTTTTTTTTACAATTTGCTGACCAAGCGAGTCATTGATTGATTGAGAAAATAATCAGTCAATATATCAGGGATGAAAATAATGATTAGTCACACATCTAATGAAATGATTAATGGTAGAAAACTGCAAGGAACATCAATTTTCCAAATGTACAGTGTGTTATTTCAGGGATATTTGTCATGATGTGATATCACCATATCAATATCAGAAAAGAACAGCAACATTGTGATATTGATTTCAGCCTTATCAACCAGTCCTAATTGTTTTTATGCCGTATCCACTATTAAAACCTGTATTTCCATGTGCTGCGTCTTTATAAATGCCGCTGCTGGCAGCACGGCGGCACGCTGGCTCGCCTCTACCCACAAACAGTGTTGTTTGCCAGGTTAGTACAAGCAGCAACATGAGTTTGTGTGTCACTAATGTTTTGATCTCGCTCATAGTCTTTGCTGTAGAATTAAGCTGTCTGATTTTGAAGACTGATTAACTGAGAGAACTGGGACTTAATGCATCTTTTGATTTTGCCTGCTCCTCCTTGTTTCTGTCCTTTCCTGCACGAATCTGTGTACAGAGGTTTGTAGATGCTCTACCTTGGCAAAGAGGCTGATGGCTCAGACTAAATATTAGACGGGAAAGACGACAGAACTCGAAAAATTCTCCCATTTCCTCTCACTCTCATCAGCAGTTGCCCACTCTCTCCACTTCCATGTTTTTCTCACGAGCCTCTTGACAGTTTCTTTTGCCTAAAATCTAAAATTCACGCTTGCTCTTCCTCCCTTTTCCTGAACTTCTTCCTCCCTTACGCTTTTCTCTATAGTCGAGCATTCCAGCACACTGGGTCCGGCACAGAGCGCCACTTGTTTACAGCCTGAGGCTACTTACATAAACTTAACAGGCTCAGATGCCTGGGAAACACTACAGATTCACTCGCTCCCTCTTTCTGACACACAAACACCCTCCTAACCACTCCACATACCAGACAGAATTAGGAAGCAGAGCGCATTTTAATAGTTTTAACGGTTGATTTCACACTGGTGTATCAGTGTCACCTCGCGTGGCCTTGACCTCACAATTTGTAGTGCCACAGTTTGAGCAAAGAAGACAGGAGCCGTGTCATTAATCATGGGAACAGCTCCTCATCACAACAGTCTGGGCCTAATATCAAGAACTGAGTGACTCAGTAGGATCTTAATGGCACGAATGCGACCAGGTGGTTGAGTCATTGGGCCGGTAGTGGCCCCTTGACTGTTTCATTAACACTAATTATTGAGAACCAGTGTTGAAACAGTCAGTTAACCGTTCGTTGTCATTTTCCCCAAACAAGATACCAAAGACTCTCCGGTTCTAGCTACTTAAAGGTACAATAATCAATATATCTATGTTACCAATGGATCAAATCGTTGCATGTAATGTGAATCGGGGTAAGCTGTAGCGATAACCCCACCGAGAATTATCACTCGACTTTTAGCCTTTGCTAGCTCATTATTTTGGTTTAATGTTTTGGTTCACCCTCACCGCTCTCGTAGTGACATTTCCAAAGCAGACATGGTGTGGGTTCCAGCTTGTCATCAAGTGCCCAAAATAATGTTTTCTATTGTGTTGAATGAACAAAACAAGCTATTTGAAGATGTTAACATTTTATGACCTTGATGATTAATCAATTCATTGAAAAGAAATGCATGAAAAATGAATTAATCATAACCACCTGTACAGTTTTACCTTCAGTAAAGGGCTGACTTTACAATATTTGGCAGAATATTGAAAACATTTTAATAGACTTCCATGAAAGTGGGTGAACAGTAAGTGTCTGATATGAGCCAAGATCAACTGAACAGATTTTGGTTGTAATCCAGATCTACAATGTCATAAAACCTGTTCAACACTGGGGGAGATTTTGTCTCTAGTTGTTCCTCTTGAAATAAATCATGTCCTGTCTCTTTCACGTTACTGTAATTTATGTTATTTATTCCTGTTTTATTCACTGTCCTACAATGTGTCTCGTGACTTCATCTCTTCGGTTCCTTCTTTGTTCATTCATTCAATATGAAAACAGAACTCACTTCACATTTTCTCACAAACACACAGGAGAACACTGGAGCGATGAGGTTAGGAAGAGGCTAAACACAGTGCGAGGGCGGGCGGGCTGAGGAGGAGAAGGAGAAGGAGGAGGAGGCTGGTGGTTGCTGGAGGTTTATTTTCCCTGTTCTAGAGAGCTGTGTGGCGTTTCTGCGATTCTCAGACATTTCCTGTCCTGGCCACTGAAAATAACCCACAGGAAAACAGGCCGACCTGCTGCACATCAATGCTCTATTCAAATTCAATGCCACTGGCCTAACTGCTGACTTTTACACTCTTGTAAATACAAAAGCCGCTCGTGTCACCTGCGCAACCTGTCGCGCTCTCTACGGTTCCCACACTGGAGCTACGGGTCACCTGTAATAACGGGCTGACAGCAGGGGTTAAGTGTTGTGGACCTCGGCCCGCATCAACCTTCAGGCTGTTTTTCTCACATGCACAAACACAAGCAGCCATTGTACTTGGTATAAAAACATCTTTTCTTTCTTAACTGGGACATTTCATTGATAAAGGCTGTGAATCAGATGTGTTTGCAGTTTTTTTTTCGATTTACACTGAGGGGCTTTTCTGACTCAGATGATGAATCACCTTTAGATACGACACCTGTTGCTTAGAAAGGCGATTCAAGGAAATGCTGAAACGTTTAATTGGTTCGTTTAATGGTTGATCGATTTAAAAAAAGAAATCTGCAGTTTCCGCCTTCATAAATATGACACTTTACTGCTTTTCTGTGTTTCATGTCACTATGAATTTTGACTGACAACAACAACCTATTTTCTGACATTTCATTACACTTATTAACTAACTAATAACCCATAAAAACAAATGAGAGATGGGATAGAGGTTAAGGCAATGTTCCAGGTTTGAATCCAGCTTGTGTTGTCTCCACTTTAATCCCTCTAATAGATGCATAAAATGCAACAAACACTCATTAAAAAATAGAAATATTAATAATATGAATCGAATATTAATCAGTAAAAATAATTATTAGTTGCTTCAAGCTTCAATACCTTACCTCTCGTATTCATGGTCTTGGCATCTGTGATAAGGATCCTGCACTTCATAGATGTCTGAATCTGCTGCATCCGGATCATTTGGCCACCCCAGCCTCGCACTGTGAAACGGCAGGTTCATATACTCGGGGATTTCCTCATACAGAGGAACGTTCTCATACTCCACTGATCCCTCTCCACCGTCTCCACAAAAATCAGCCTCCCCTATGCAGCTATTGGGCCGCTCCAGGCTTCTCTCCCCCCGGTTTGACTCCACACTGGTACAGTCCAGGGACTGCCCTCCCTTGGCCAGCAGCTTTGGCAGCATCTTGACAGACAGCCTGAGCTCCAGGAGCTTCCGGAAAGAGAGGCCCCTCTTTTGAGAGTTGGCCCGCATTGCAAGGTCGGCTGCAGAGAAGGACTGCGCCCTCTGCTTGCCCCCCAGCGCCGGAGCTCGGCCTTTTGGCGGCACGCTGCTCCTGGTGGGGATCTGCCGGCTGAAGAAGGTCACGCAGGGTCGGGTGAAGCGCCAGGGTGTTTTCTCCTGAGGAGGCGCGGGCAGTTCCCTCATGGGGGTGTTAGCATGTGGCGGTGCAGGAGGGCAGATGGAGGGTGGAGGGGGTGCTGGCAGGCTGTGTCTTTGAGGTTTTCTAGGTGGCGCCCTCGGCGACGGCTGATCTTCGGCGGAGAAGGCTTTCCTGGAGTTAGCCAGGGGAGGGTGGCAGCCCAGTTTGATCTGCTTGGGGAGGCTGTGAGTGATCGGGTACCGCTCAAAGTCACCGTACCCGTCCTCCTCATCCTCGTCCACCCGGTGCTCCTCGCCCTCTTTCTTCATTGATTCGGGTTGTGAGAGCACGACTAAGGAGTGTGAGGTGTTTTTGTTAAGCGAGTGGGGTGTGTAGACTGTTCTGTGGAGGCGAGGCGACAGCGAGGTCTGTCGTGGAGGGGGGACGGGCGCGTCTGGCTCATCGTCTCCCACACCTGAGTCTTTTTGGGGTAAAGGGTCGTCACTTATGTCCTGTTTGAGCTCCTCGCCCTCTGAGCTGAGAGCAGCCAGACTCAGTCTCGCCTCAGCCTCTCGCATCTGGTCCTGGGCACCGGCTTCCACGCCGTCCTGCCGCACCAGGGCCGGCTTTTTAAGTTTTCGCGGGTGAGGGACTGGGAGAGGTTTACTGGGGGCAGCAGGAACCTGCATATCAGGGTGTAACCTGGTAGGAGAGGCTTTGCTGCATTCTACCTGAAAGGATTCTGCAAGAAACTCCTGAGGAGTGATACTTGAGAAGACGATGATGCTGCCTGCAACATCACAGGCTGGCTTAGAGTCTGTTAAACGTGTGTTTTGGTCGTCAGTGTGTACATCCGCTTTGGACACATAAGGCTCTGCACTTTCCTGATGTTTTACAGCCTCTGCAGCTTTCCCCCTCTGCTCCTCAGTCCTCTCTGCCTCTTTGTTTACCGACCCCCTGTCCAGGTGTCTCTGTCTTTGAGGTTTATCCCTGGGCTTTTTGCTAAACCCTCCGCCTTCACCCTTCTCCACAGTGACTCCCTCCTCCCGGTTTTCTGCTTTCTCTCGTGGCCTCGTCCCGGTGAACCCCTCTGTAGAAATCCCATTCTGCAGCAGATCTTCGTGCAAATCGCTCCCAAGCTCAGTTACACCTCCATTTTCAAGGCGCTGGCATTGGGAACAGTCCTGGAGCTCACAGGAGCAGGTGGGAATGATGTAGTCCGATTCACACTTGCTAGACTCTGATAAAATCCCATTTTTGGAGTTGAGAAGTGAGAGGCTGTCGTCTAAAGCTTCCTGAGAGAGGATAAGGGTTTCATGGGGTTTGGGTGGTGGGGGTGAAACAGGCGGAGAAGAAGCTGCAGATTTGGGGATGCATGGTTTAGGGGCAACAGCCGGTTTTGTCCTCTTGAGAGTGGCGGGGGAAGGTTGGGTGACAACTGAAGACTGGGTGAGGAGTCCCGGTTTGGGGGCGATGGGAGGGGGAGAGGGTTTGGTGGTACCAGGGAGTTTAGGTTTGGGAGCTAATGGAGGCTTCTTCACACCTGCACGTAGAGAAGAGGGAGGAGAATTACAGAAACATTATTCACTCAAACTTCCTTTAAAATGAATCATCCAGCGCATACAGGACGCTTCAACCACACCTCTTCTAATAGACGCACAGACAGCTGCAAACTGTGGGTAAGACCAGGGTCAGAAGGTCACTTCCAGGGTCAAAGGGGAAGAAGTTAGGGTGGGACTAATGTATGAATTAAAGCCAAGGATCAGAATCAGCCTGTTGGTCTCAAACATCCTGTTTCGTTAGTCTTGTCACTCACATCTTCTCTTCTGAATTGTTTGTATTTATTAAAGAGTAACTAACTAATTACTGAATAATCTGTATTTTACATCTCTCACAGCAAAGTTTAACTGGATTATTCAATTCTGATTCACAATTAAATTGGTGCCCTCCTTCCTGTTCTTGGAACTGAGTTACACTAAACTCTATTGTACTGAATGTATTCTCCTCTTAACCACTAAATATTTACTATAAAAAAAAAAAAAAAAAAAAAAGAGGGAATATTTGAAGTTGATGAGACAATCATGTCTCACTGGGATCAACCTGTTTAAATAAAGTTGAAATGAAAAAAAAAAAAAGAGTCTCTACACTAATAAAAAGCTGTGAACTGACATCGCAGGCCATATTTTCCGCTGAAACTCTTGGCTGGCCGACACCACGAGAAGTGGAGTCATCGAGCGGATGTTTCCGAAAAGGCCAACAACCAAAAAAAAACCGCTGTGCCCCCGATACACGCTGCTGTGCCCGTGCAGACAGAACCTCGCTCCGAACTCCGTTTAAAAAATCTATAAATATAACGTCATTCTGCTTATAAAAGCCATTATCCAGAAGTGGTGGGACAGTCATTAACTTTATTTCTATTCAGTGAGAGCCACTTTTCAATTCGGGATACATATTCTATTAGAAATGTTCAGCTTTAAGAAGTGGTACACCCCTCACTCACCCAAAACCTACAGCAAAATTCACCGAGGATGGCGGTGGTGAGCAGGGGGGAATGGATCTACAACTTTACCCTGCTCTTACTTGGTGTTTATTAATAAGCCGAATTTGCCAATACATGCTAAAGACACAATCAAAGTTATTAAACTATGTCTTCTGATATTTATAAGCCTACCAGTAACAGAGGAAACATTAAACAGCCAGATTTCTAAGCGGAATTTGGCCTTATGTTTTCGCCGTAAAAGACGCTAACTAACAGAAACCGCTCATGTCGTGAAAAAAAAAACAATCATAAAACTCTATGGCACATATCCAGTTTGGTAAAATGAACTCACTGAGGGCATCCCTCCTCATCCACACAAATGTTAACCGTTTTAAATGAGATGTTAATTTTGCAGCTTATTATCGAGTCCGAGTTGCTGCATCAACAGCAGGACAGATGTTTTAAGACAAAGGATTTAACCCCCTCCAGCTGCAACTGTGGCTGTAATAACAAACGGAAAAAGCAAAATTTTGATTGTGAGTTATAATGGCGTTTTTTTAGAAAGCACTGAAACTGAGGCTGAGTCCTCTTTTATATCTTTTTGAAAGCTGTTATTAAGAAAAACTGTAATTAACTGCGGCTGCGTAAAAATAGAGTGGATGCTATCGACCGTTACAACACTCAAAGTGGAGAGTTTCGAGTTTTTCGCGATTAAACTTTAAAATATAAAAAAGTGTTTGTATTTAGTTTTAGCTAACCTCAGCAGGATTTTGCTCAGTTAACTTAGCTCCCCCACGAAACAAACCTGTGCTCATGACTCCCGACTTGCTCCTTTCTCCATGAGTAAATTTACTTTCAATGGAATTGCGAGAAAATCTGCGTTTTTTCCTCCTTCGACACCATTGTCAGTTTGAAACCAGCTCCACGGAGAAAACATGCAGATCCATCGCTGTTGTTCCTTATCTCTCCAGCGGATGCACGGATAAAGTCCTTACGCCTGTTACTTTTTTCATTTTTCCCGAAGTTTTCGGCCACGGTGCTTTTCCCAATAGTGTCAAGTACGATAGAACAAGACAGCACGTTTCCGGTTACACTTTTCAAAATAAATCAATTGCTGAAGCTGATGTATTTCAGGTGTTGGAATATGACATTTTTGACTCAATGTGAAGTTTCTGATTTACAATGAAAAATTCTGTACATTTACAACATTAAGCCATTTTTCAAATGTCACCATATTTCTCATGCACACTCAGTCTATGCTGTGGACTCAACAGGTCAAATAGTGCCACTTTTTTTCAAAATAAAGAAATATGTTTGGTTTTCAAATATTACAGAAGTTGCTTCAAATGACCCAAAATTATGTTTATATAGGATATATTAAAGTACACTGTCATATCAATTTTATCAGTCAATGAACTAATCAACTATTTGTTTCAGCTCTAAAATCTACTGTTGAAGAAGTTTTGCTTCAGTTGTTGGAATATGGAGTAAGGCACAAAAGTGAACATAAAATTGTATTCAGCCGTATATTTTTGGCAAATGAAAATGCAATTGCTGCATTTCCTATTTACAGCATTATCGTTAAAAAGTGTGTGGATTTTATTTTGAAGGTACTTCACCTGCTCTTTTCCACTAACTTCACACTGGCTTTCCCAACGGTTGCCTCTCGCGACCACTTGGGGCGGTCTAACTGGCTCGAGCGATTGATCGTTGCACGCGAGGAAGCGGCGGTTGAAGGCGAGCATCAAGGGAATTGTAGTTTTACGCGAAGTTTAGCCACCGGCTAACTATCAACTTCTCAACGGCTGTTGCAGACTACTGTCGCCTACAACTTCATAATGCTGAACGGGCTGCGTATAGATGGCGGAGAGCAATGACTGAAGAGTTCGATGAAGATGTGGTATTTGAGGTTTGTGTCTTTGCCGCTGTTCTTTATCGAAACTTGTAATGCTTTGTCATGCCTCCCGAGGTCTGAGGTAAATATACCGCGCAAGATTCATTAACATGACAGCTAGCTTAGCGGGCTAGTAGGCATGCTAGCTTCACAGAAGCAGCCGTTTGCCCTGTTGCTGTGCATTGTCAGTGCAAAACAAATCCACATATCTGGCTGGCGGATAAATGGGTTTCTGCCAAGGAGCTTTGGTGGTCATGAGAGCTGCTGAGCTGGGCTAGTGAGCGCATTGTTGTAGGTGTTTCATCATTACTAGACTTGCTGGAGGTGGGGTGGGGATGACCAGATTCAATGCGTCGGTTCTGAAAAAAGGACACACACATACACACACATACACACACACGCGTAGCTACATCTGGATGGTGACAACATGAGCTGCGACTTCGTGTGACAATGCATGTGAGTAGCATTTCGTTGTCTTGACTGCTATCTACAGTGTGTTGTGGTGGGTGATGGTTGATTACATTAAAATGGGATGCTCACATCACACAGCACAGATGCTCAGAGTGATGTTTTCCCAGCAGCTGGCAGAGAAGTGGGTCAGGCATCTTTTGGGCAAATTCTAGCATGGGATGTTTCTCCTCTTCTATGCTTATTTCATGGCTGATTTGGTTCTGAGCTTTCTCTGTTCAGGGCAAGAAACAGCATCGCCTGTGTTTATCCTTATGCAAGAAGATCGGATTATTCCATGATAACTTGTGCTTACATTTCGTGTCCAGTTCCCAGGCTGGAGAGAGGAATTAAGGGGAATCTTGGCTGCATGGAAAGGCTCAAAAGACAATCCTGGCATCTGTCTGTGTTGATTTACACATTGACATGTGAAAGCAGCAGGCTTTACAGCATTCTTCCCAGAATAGAAAAGTAAGCGGCATGGAGGAGAGATAGAGGCTATGGATGAGGGTGGAGTCTCAACTTCAGCTGATGAATCCAGAGGGCAAAGTAGACCGGCTCAGCGAATCGGTGATGCTTCTCCCTCGCTTATTAGTGTTCAGATACCTTTGGATTCACAATGGGGAAAAACTACAAAAAAATCAGGATCAGTGTCAGCTCGACCCGCATGAGGCTGATGACCTAATCACCACATTTTCTTTCCTTAGCTACTTCTCCATCCATCTGTCTCCCACCCTCCTTCTCATCCATCACTGTTCAGTCTCTCTGACTGTGTCTCTTTCTCTTTTTCTCTGCAGAACTCTCCTCTTTTCCAATACCTGCATGATCTAGGGCACACAGACTTTGAGGCATGTCCAACGGCATCACAGGAGGAGGAATATTGCGGACAAGAGGGAGACCTCCCCTCTCCTGACGAAGATCCACAGAAAACTTCAGTGAGTTTCTCAGTCACTGACACAACTGTCCCACATGCCACAGCCGCCAACTCTGCTGTTCTCATGTAAATGAATGATTTGTTTTCTTTAGCTAAGCTTGCTGATTCAATTGAAACATTTAATTTCATCTCTGATGCGTTAGTTTTTTTTCCACAAGGAAACAGGAAATTTGCAGCCAGGCAAAACACAGAAAACACACAGATTTGAAGTCAAATCATAATAAAATAAGTAAAACATATAACAAAGATATGCAAAACATAAGCTAAGCAAGCTCACATGAAATAATGTACATCAATGACAGCATGCACAGAAATAACACCTGGTGTACTTCCAGTCATCATCCAGCAACCATTAAACAATAAGCAGAATGAATGCTTATAGGAGGCTAACATTGTAACTAGACTAACTGATGTTAAAGATTCACCTGTCCTTTTCAGGAGACTGGAGCTGTAATACTTAATTTATTGGGTTATTTAACAGGCTCGTGCACTTTAATGAAGATGACTGTAAATGTGCCAAAAGGCTGTCTTTATATCCATAGCTCACCATGAAGTAGATCGTAAAACAAGTATAAAAGTAATAAATAATCATATTAAGGCTCCAACTAAGCTTTGTTTTCATCATCAGTTACTTCAGTCAGTAAGAATAATTGTAATTTATAATCTTGAATAATTGAATAAGTGCTGTATAAAATGTGAATAAATGGTGAAAACTGAGACTGTCACAATTGTGGCCAAATATATTGTGGCCCATATATCATTGTAAACTGAATGTCCTTCAGTTTGAGACTATAGATTATTGATTTCTTGAATAGTTGTGAAAATGGTCTCCAGATGAATTGATAATGAAAATAATCAGTAGCTGCAAACCCAAATTAATCAAATGATCATTTCAGTTGTAGATCATATGTCATAAGTTTCTCATCAGGTCCCTCTGTATCCGTATCCTTATCCAGCAGCCTCCATTATTTCTCTTCAAACGATCTGTATCCCTGACCCGGTTCATGGTGTGTTTGTGTGTGTGCACGTGTGAATGTCACTGTTTGAACTGTGCAGTCAGACAGAAAGTAATTAATTTGGCTATTGACTCAGACACATATACTGGCACGCAGTCACCCACAGACTGTTATGTATACTGGTTTACATGCTTCACTTCAGTCAGACAAGATTAGACAGACATGGCGCGAAGGGCTCCGTGCACACACTTACAGGTATTTCGTGTTGCATGTTCTTTTCTCTGATCACACACAGCAGATTCACTTTAAGCATGAGAAACTCTGGCTCTTGCGCCTGGTGTTGTGCTGATTTTAGAAGAGATAGCCCAAATGCGATTACTGAGACTGACTCTGCTTTCTCTCTGACGTTATTCCTGCCTCTGTGAGCATCCTCTTACAAACTGTGTGTGTCTCTGTATGTGCGTTCTGTTTAAATTCACATGTGTATGCCTGTTTTAATGGCCCTGTGCGCTCTACAACTCTGCAATCAAAGGATTAAAAGTATGAACTTTTAATGGCACTTGCATTCATGTAACAGTCGATGACTGTAGTATGAGTTGACCTGTGATTCAGTCGGACGAGTAATGCCTCCTTGGAAGCTCAGAAAGGATCACATGACTCTCATCCTCTCCTCGTTCTCCCCCCTCCTCTTGCGACGGGAAGCTGTGTTGTGTTTTCTTCATTCAGGAACTTTCCGTGCGTGTCATGCTTCCTCTCTGCTACACTGTTGTTCTAAGGAGTAAAGGAGGATGAGGGATTCAGATCAGACAGGAAAGCTTTAGGGTCGTCCCTCTGTGACCAGTTTCCTGAAGCCCAGAGAAAGTCGGAACCAAGGCAAACAGTTTGTTCACGTTGACAGAGCGCACTGTTTGTTGTTCATTAGCAGTAAAGGGCCAAACTGTGCTATCATTTGTGGTATGACCAGTATGTGCAAATGTCCTTGACCTGACATGCTGATATTTTGGAGGTCATGTAAATTCACTCGTGATTGTAAAGGATTTTAATCGTAGTCTCAGGTCTAAATGTGAGTGTGAAGCTCTGGACTTTGGTGTTCAATTGAATTTTTAAATTAAATGTGTCTCATGTAGTCATGCAGGAGATGAGACATTAAATATTGGAAAGATGAAACATGCTTCTGCTTAGTGTTTTGCAACATCACATTTACATATTGTATAACCATATCTTCCTGGTTGAGTTCTTACTTTGTGGTTTTCCTGCTTAAGCAAATAAGTGACCATAGGAGTAAACGGGAGGATTGCCTTTAGTCAGCCACTATGTAAACTGGTGCACAGTCATTCTCATCTGCCCTAACCTAGAGCTGAAGCAATTCATCTACAACTGTGCAGATAATTGATGAATCATTTGAGTCTTTTGTTTTTTTAGCCAAAAATGTCAAACATTCTTTGATCCCATCTTCGCTAATGTAGGATTTATTGCTCCTCTGTGTTATATATCGTCACCTTCCTAAAATAATGGCCTAAGTCATGTTTTGACAAAAATGTTTTTTTTGCCTAAATCACCCCCTCATGATGCTGGCCACCTCTGGTAAAATCGCCTGAATCCTCAGTTGAGGGGAACATGCAATTCTACCCCCGGTTGTATAATGGCCTATGTCAAAAGTGTGACTCTTTTGTTGAGTTTTTTGTGTTTCCTGAAAAACCTGAAAAAATGACTTAGGCCATTATTTTAAGAGGGTGTCGATATGACGTTAAACTGGACTGTTGGTTGGACAAAACAAGGAATCTAAATACATCACTTTGGGCTTTAGAAATGTGTAGTGGGCTTTTTTTCTGTTTCTCTTTTATTGACCACACTGTTAGTCAGTTAATTGGGAAAATAATGTGCAGATTAACTAGGATTGAAAGTCATTAGTTGCAGCATACTGTAAAACCTTATTTGCCTGGGTGATTTATTACAGTTTGGTAACACTGCTGCTTAGGCAAATATAGGATCATAACTGTACATTGGAGGATTGCTTTGAACCAGTATATAAACTGCTACAGTGCACCCTTCTCCAATCACCTTCCTTTTCATTTTTATGCTCTTTATATTTACTTTCAGTGTTACAGCTAATAATTATTTTCATTATTTATGAATTTCTCCACGTTTTAAACCCAAAACCCAATTTACATTAACAGTGATTTAAAAAAATATATATATATGAAATTGGGCTCAGAGAAAGACACAGTCAGTGGTGTATAAGTATGAATCAGTTACTAGAATTGTCAGTTAAAGGGTATTTGTAGGTTTTGCTATCCTGGTAAGTAAACAGCTGGTAATGCTAACGTTAGCTATGTAGCAATAGCATAAACTTACATATACAGTAGCTCCTTTAAGTTTCTGCCAGTTGAATAAACGACTGATTGATTCTGCAGCACCTGTTGTACAAATACACGTTATCATACCCAGTTGCCTGCGCCGAGTGTGTTCATTGTCTCACATAGTAAAAAAAAAAATCAGTGTAGGGTCTGGAAGCTGAAGTCACACCAGCAGAATACTGATGAGCAAAAACACGACGAGGCAGGATATTAACTGCAGCGAGAGTTTTAACCTGTACAAGGTTTACATCACCTCTGTGGTAGCATCAGAGGGGATTTGCTGCTTTGACACTGGAGAGGAGACTGAGCAGAGTCGTGCCCTAGTTTGTGAGTGCACACACACACACACACACACACACACACACACACACACACACACACACACACACACACACACACACACACACACTGTTGGCTGAGACTGATGACCAGTGTTGTGTGAATGCCCAGTCCTGGAGCTCAGTCTCCAATCAGTAATCAATATGACTGCGGCCTTTAGACTAATAACACTTGCGCTTTACCCCCCAGAAAAGGGTCAGCGTGCAGGCTGCCCAGTCTGGATCAATAAGCCCATGTTTTTGCCATGAGTGGGAGCACACACACACACACACACACACACACACACACACACACACACACACACACACACACACACACACACACACACACACACACACACACACACACACTGTTGGCTGAGACTGATGACCAGTGTTGTGTGAATGCCCAGTCCTGGAGCTCAGTCTCCAATCAGTAATCAATATGACTGCGGCCTTTAGACTAATAACACTTGCGCTTTACCCCCCAGAAAAGGGTCAGCGTGCAGGCTGCCCAGTCTGGATCAATAAGCCCATGTTTTTGCCATGAGTGGGAGCACACACACACACACACACACACACACACACACACACACACACACACATCACAGGATGTTATTATCTACAGGATTCTCTGTTTTTTAACTGAACAGATAAAGAATAAAGCCAAAGGCTCAACATACAAACATCTCTCAGTTCCCATTTCTGAAACAAAGAATTTCAGTGATGCCTCTAAACAACTAAGTAGATTAGTGAATAGTAGATCCTATTCATGATTAGGCTTTACACAGTTTAGGATTGTTTCCAGGCTCTTAGCAGTTGGAAGAAAAACTTACAACATCTTGAAACGCCTGAGGTTTGTTCTGAATTGAAATGTCAGTGCACTTAAAAGGTGAAGCTGTCTGGACATCTCAGAGTGTTTACACTGGAAGTCCCCCGGTGCTGGGAATAGAGAGACTCCTTGGAAGCAAAGAATGAAACAGAAATGTGTGTCTCTGTGAACTGTAGGCGAACAAAGTTTTTTTTGTTTTTTTCTTTTCTTTTCTTTTTTTGGATCTATAAAAGAAGCCTTCCTTTCTGTCTGACAGCCGTGTATTGCTGAAAGGATAAAAGTTTGAGTTTAATTGATGCCGAAAATGTAAACACTTAGTTATATTTCCAAAGTAGAAAATCCAGTAGTGATGTGGTTTTTGTGCCACAGTGCTGCTATAAAAGACCCCGGAGCGAGTGTTGCACAGACACACATTGCACTTATTGTTGTTGCCTGAAAGAGTTTGTCTCCGGGGATACTCCTTTAGAGTGAGAGCGAGTGTGCGTGTACACTTGTTATTGGTTGTGTGTGATCACTGGGAAATGCAGTCAAGGTTACAGCAGCACTTCAGAAGGACTGTAAGGATTGCAGGTGAATCATTTAGTGTTTTAATATGGAATATATTTCATCTTAAATGATCCACTGGGGCTGTATTAGAGAATAAAGCGCTGCATAAAACTGCAGTGGAGCTCTTACTTAATTGGCTGTATTATAATCTTGTCCCTGTGTGTGACTTGCAGGGAGGATGGCTTTGGAGACTGGCTGAGACCCTGTGGAGATGGAGCCCGATTCACCAGGCAGCTGCATCTCATAAGCTGGAGCAGCAACTGGTACGGTCGACTGGGAAACAGAAAGGAATGCCGACACTGAAACCTCCATCACCTTCCCTCTGTTTTATTTTTGAAATGTCTTGAAAAAATGTTCTTTCCTTCGATCTGCCAGGACTGCGTGTTCGGCCAGTACTCGGTGAGGTGCATTCTGGACCAGGACGTGCTGCTGCAGGAGGATGTGGAGCTGATCGAGCTGTTAGACCCGAGCCTGCTCACCCTCGCCTCCTCGCCCTCTGGCTCACCCAGCCGAGCGAGCACCCTGCCCAGACCAAGCCTCATTGCCAGGCCCTCCCTATGGTACATGCACACACATACACAAACGCACACACACAAACACACGCACACACGTACAGTGGTGGGGCAAGATAATTGGATCAGAAGAGAATATAATACTTTCCAATACAACATCAGCACAAACTGAAACTATAGCCTGACACAGTTGAATCAACTGCCCTTTCACAAAAGTTTGAGATTATATAGTATAATACTGTTATTCTTTACTACAAGGAAAAGGAATTGAGTTGCATACGTATTTGTAATTTTCTTTGTGATAAAAATGCTAGAGCTGTTTTAGTTGAAGTGAAAATTGAGTTAAGAATACTGACTTCCCTAAACATCTAAAGTATCCACTCTCCTTAATGCAACTCAGTTGAGTCTTCAGAACCTCTCTGCGTGGTAAACACACCCACATGCCTACGAATTTGTTTCCTCTAAACCCAAACTCGATTACTCTAATTTTGTAATCATGAAGATTTCAGTCCTGGATCTGATTCTGATGCGGCACACGGCGCAAGTATCGGCAGGGCGAAGTGAAGTCGGTCACCTTCATCTGACAGCTCAGTGTGGCTGTTTGAATCAGAATCAGAATCAGAATCAGAATCAGAATACTTTATTGATCCCAGGGGGGAAATCAGGTTAGGTTACTGTTAGGTTAAGAAGTAGATTACAAAGGTAAAGATAAAAAGATAAAGAATCATAAAATATAATCATCAAATATAAAAATACTTATGTGATAATATATAAATTAAAAAAAAGAGAAAATATGTAAAGCTATGTTTATAAAATTGCGCTTGTCTGAAGTGTTCTTGTTCCATTACTCCCTGCAATATTTAAAACTGATCTACTGACATGAAATGTCCACAGATTCTCACAGTCAGTGTTAAAGTCTGTGACAAATACGTCATGTTTCCTGCATCATAATGAAAGCCACTCCATGTTTTGCCGGTTGAATGCTTTAAATGTGAGCTAACAGGATTAGGAAATGTTGGATTAGCATTAGCATAGTAATTTAATCCAACTGTGATTCAGATGGAGGGGAGTGAACAGTAAACAGGCTGATACCAAGGGGATGAAATTAAAAACAGCAACATGCTGCATTGTTTCATGCGAATTCCCCAAGACTAATAAATTGACAGAGATCCCTTTTTAATCGTGGTCCAGTAGAGATCTGAGCATCTAAAGGCTCCATGTTCTGGTCATAATTCCCTCCTGTTCGCTCTCAGGGACATGGCGGGGCTGGTGGGCCTGGCTGCGGTGCTGCTGGGTCTCTGCTCTGCATCTGAGGGCCTCTGGTCTCTGGCTGTGGCGCCGTGGGGCCTGGGCCTGCTGGGCTGGGTGGGGCTGAGGGGGATCACGCTGTGGAGACGGGGCCGCATGCAGAGGGCCGTCCACGCCAGGGCCACGCAGCTCCAGAGTCTGGTCCACAACAGCAAGACTCTGACCGGCCTGTCTCGCAAAGCCCTGCGTCTGGTGCAGGAGACCGAGGTCATCTCCAGAGGGTTCACCCTGTAAGTGTGTTCGTTTTATGTACCCCTGCCCATCACCCAACCACATAATGATGATGTGAATTCATATCCTGTCATAATCTCCCAGTTGTCACTGCTTGGTCCAAGCCTGCTCAATTAATCCCCTCCTTTGTTGGCAGTTAATTAACCTTGTCAGGTAGTGTGTCCATAGGCTTTTTATTTTACATGTTGGAGAAGTACTTATTTTACACCACCACCGTCTCTGTTTGTGTGTATAGCTTTAGCATTATAGAAGAACACTGTAAACCAGTATTAGACGAAGTGATTTAAATAACTAGTTTAACATTTTTGGAAACATGTTTATTTGTTCTGTCAGATCAGAAGATCAATACTCTTGTGTCTGCACAGTAGTAAATAAGAAGCTACAGCCGGCTGTAACTTAACTTAGCTTAGCTTAGCATAAAGACTGGAAACAAGGGGAAACAGCTAGCCTGGCTCCGTCTAAAGGTAACAGAATCCATGTACCCCTCCTCCTTTTACACATAGGTTTTAAACAAAGGAGATATAAAGTGTTCAAAGATGAAATGATAAGTCGATCAACAGAAAAATAATAATGGTTAATTGTTGGAGAGGGGAAACGAGGCAACAATCTCTGATTCCAGCCTCTAAAATGAGAGATCTCTTGCATTTCTTTGTCATATATCACTATAATGGACTTTTGCTTGAACAAAATTAGACAGTTGAAGCTGTCAGCTTGTTGTAATGGGCATTTTTTTTAATGTTTTATAGACATAAATAGATTAATTGAAAAAATAATAATCATCAGATAAATCCAGAATAATTGTTCGTCTTTATGCTAAACCAAGCTAATCGGCTGCTCAGCGCACAGAAAGAAGAGTCATATCAATCTTTTCATCAAACTGTCCCAAGTTTCCCAAAATGTCAAACTATTCCTTTAATAGCATGTCAAATAGTCTTGTTTGCCACCGCAGCCTGGTAAAGTAACATGCCTGTGTAGTGTCTGTGTCTGAATCGTCTCAGTATGTTGTAGCAAACGTCTCTGTGTGTCGTCTTTAGCTGATGTGGTGTTCAGTGTTGTGTGTGCCCCCCTGCCTCTTTGGGACGTCTCCACAGTTGTATCACATTTCACTTGTCAAGTTTGCTCGACAGGGTGAGTGCGGCCAGCTCCTTTAGCAGGGCGGGGCCGGGGGCGGTGCCACGCGGCCAGCAGCTGATTGGACTGAGGAAGTCCCTGTACCGGGCGCTCCGATCAGCCTTCAGATCCTCCAGGAGAGCCACCTGTCACATGCTCAAGGCATATCCTTTACCTGGACAGCTCAGTGTGTCTTCTTCTAAGGACACGGGAAGACCAGCCTACAACTTATGACTTAGGACTTTTTGTTGCGTAAACAAATCCATATAACTATTCAGGTCCTTTAAAAGCAGCACAAATCTTTTCTCTGTTGTTCAAATATCTATTCTTGCATCTTGTGGTTTGGAACTGTGCGGCCCGTTCTTAAAGCATTGTTCAATCTCTCTGGAGTGTGGAAGGGAAATCTTTTGAAGGGAAAATGTGATTGGAGTCTTTTGTCGTTTGAGGTTAATAGTGATTCGTAAGCAGGAAAACACTGATTCCTGGTTGGAAATCACAGGAAATGTTACTTGTTATTGTTGGGTCACAAAAAAAACCCCTCCATTAATTGAAATGAAACAATATGTAGCTTTTTCTAGGTGTGTCGTGTGGTGTGTCCTTAACCCCCTCCAACGTTTCCTCTGAACTCTGAGATTGATAACGTGACCAACTACGTGTCTGCGGTGCCTCTGAAGGAGCTGGGGCTCGGCCTGGGCATCGAGCACCTGGGTGATGAGCAGGCCCAGGAGCTGACGGACGACTACAGCCTGCCCGCCCTGAAGGTGAGGCCTGAGGGTTCAACCTGGCAGGGAGGGGGTGCAGGTAGAGAAAACAAGAAGTGGTGGTGCAGGGAGGTGGAACAGGCGATGACCTGGACTTTATTAATAAGCAGTTAAATTGAATGTGATTCCTGAACTGTTTATGCTTCACTACATGTTGGTTACAACAGTTTGAAGTTTTTACCACTGAAAGTGTCAAAATACCGATTGAAACTTCTTGATGCATTAATCCAAATCCTTCTACTTCACTTCTCTGCTGCTCGTCTTTTCTAGCATCTTGCAAACACTTTCTCTTTTGTCAAGTGGCCCACTTTCTTTTATCCTTCGGCACTTTGAGTAAAGTGATAGTGTGACAGAAAGTGTATTCATGCACTGGCCTCAGTTTGGTTTTTGAAGTAAAAAGGCCTGAAGCCACCAACAGTTAAAAGACTATGTCAAAGGTCAAAGAAAGAAAGGAAAGAACGGTGGTGGTAATATGATGACATATTTTTTTTTTTTTTTACAAGTTGGCCGATGTATAAAGCTCCAAACAGGATGTTATTAAGCTGGTATTTGTTGGCTTGTCCTCCTGCAGATGCTGTTCCAGCTGTGGGTGGGACAAAGCTCTGAGTGTTTCCGTCGACTGGCCCTTCTGCTGTCGCCACGCCGAATAGAGGAGGCAGAAGAGGGTGCACCCAAAGCAGAGACCTCCCCTACTCTGCCTCCTCTGCCCCCGCTCCACCGCTCCATCGCCGCAGTGACCGAGCCGCTGCATCACGCTCTGGCCAGCTGCCTCGGCGAAGTGCAGCGCAGCTACGACTTCCACCGGCACTTTGAAACCCAGCCGAGGACGACGGGCTCCGACAGGACCGGACGGGCCAGGGAGAAGTGCCGAGAGCTCAACACCCTGCACACGTCCATCCGGAGCCTGCAGCTGCACCTCAAGGCCCTGCTCAGCGAGTGAGACACACACGTACATGAAAACCCTGACTGGCCTGATTCTACACCCATAAGATAAGATGAGACTCTAACAGTCGGTATTGTGAAAGTGGGTCACTGCAGCAGCAACGCAGAAGTAGAAATAAAGTAAAGACAATGTGCATAGGGACACAGGAAGTGAGATTTGAGGGACGTCACAGCAACATTTTCACAGCGTACCAGGTAACAGGTCACTGTGCTAAGGGAAACAAAATTACGTCACATTTCCAATGAAAACAAAAATCACTAGAGAAATTACAAACATTTTAAACATGCAGTCACTTTCACTAAATCTAAGAAATAGCAGATATAATTTCCAGGAAGTAGACTGATTCATAGGCAGAACAGTTAAAAGTTTTTATCCCTCACTGAATTCCCCTGTTAAATCCATCACAGTCACAAAGACACAGATGGAGATTAAGAGAAGCAGATGAGTCAAAGGAGGATTTTTAAAGTCTGCGACAATTGAGAAGTGAGATTATTGTTGCATAAGATAAGATGTGGACTGTTGAAAAGAGGCTGAAATGGAATTAAGGAGATTCTTCTAAATATTTTTCACATTTATTCACGTGCTATTTACTATCTTTCCCATCTTTTCACCTGACTTTATTATTGATTGTGAATATATTACACCCACTTCTGTCTGGATTCTAAAGATTATGAAATGTATATTGTATACAAAAGACTGAGATATTTTAATGGGCAGTATAATGTTGTGGAAACGTGTTTCACCTACGTGTCTGGTGTCGTCAGGATGATCATCCTGGAGGACGACCTGGAGAAGCTGATGGTGTCCAAGGAGCTGACGGAGCTGACGTGCGAGGGCTACCAGGACCTCAGCGACCGGCTGCACCAGCTGCACCCGCACATGCAGGCCAGCACGGGCTGCTGGGAGGACACCATCAGCCAGGTGGATCGCATGCTGAGACGGGCCAACGCCTGTCCGGGTGAGCGGACGCAAAAAAACAAACACACTCTGGATGTTAGTTTTAATCCTTTCAGAGTAAAAGTTTTAAAAAGATGCAACAAGTTCATGAGGAACAATCACTTCAACAGTGAATAAAAAAATAATAAGACATTAATAACAATAATACGTATAATATAAGTTTAATAACAATAACCAGACATTTTAATAAACATAAAAACAACTACAATGTCTGTACATGCTGTTTAAATCTGAAATTATGACCACATACTTGAAGGTTCAGTGCAAGTAACACCTTTGCCTTATACATCAGCACAGTGACCCCCTCTTTAGTACTATATTGGTTTCCATATTTACAATAGGTCTATTTTTAGCACAGACTTCCCCCTTCCTTTACCGTGACTCAAGACTGTTGCCAGTCATGGAGGAAGTAGCTGTTCCAGAATGTGGGACATGAAACAGAACAGACCAACCGGAGCACAGCCGTCAGCGCTGTGACCAGGCTCCAATACCACGTCGTTGAGGTCATTTTGTTGCATTAATGGGAGTTTACATCATCTCTGCAGGTAATGTAGAGGGTCTGGAGCAGTGTGGGACTCCTGAATCCGAGATTCCCGCTCCTCCTCCAACATACCCCCTGATCCTGGACAGAGACCCTGTGCCAGAGGAGCTGGTGAGATCAGATCTCCACCTTTCACAACTATATTTACACAGAAAGTCCCTCATCAGTCAGGATGTAGGAGTCTGTAAACGTTCCTGATGTGGCCTTTAAAATTGACACTAAACACCTTTCCCATCCTTCTTCTCCTCATCATGTTTCCCTGTCGTCAACCTCTCCTACTTTTTTGTTGGACCAGGAGTGGGAGGCCTACGTGTCCGACTCAGACTCTGACGGCGAAGGCCGAGGGTCCTGGTCCGACATGTTGTCACCGGAGGAACGGGAACGTCAGCGGCGGGAGAGGGAGGAGTCTCGCCGCGTCCTGTCGGAGCTAAAAGCTGTTCTGGGCTTCCGTGCGTCGGAGGGGGAGAGGATGAAGAGGAAGCAGCTGCTCTTCAACGACCAAGGTCTGCGCTGCTGTTGCTGATATTCTTAGAATGAGGCTGGTTTTATCTGGAATGACTGAGTGTCTCTGCTGATGCTCCGGATGATAAAATCTGATGGTGGGTTCTTCGGGCAAATCCAATCACAACGACGCATCGTCAAAGATAGTACGATGACTGTCTGTGGGTTTTCCTTAGACAACCAGTTTACTACTCACCAGTTACACTTACATTCAAATGAAATTAAATGTTGATTGTTTTTATTTTAATTAATCATTTACGTGATTTATTGAGTTCATTATATTGTGTTAAAATGAATTTGGTAATCAATACTTGTGGTCCTTTTCTTAATGTAATGTCTTTCAGGGCTGCAACTAATGACGATTTTTGTTATTGATTGAATTATCGATTATTTTGCCAGTGGTTTATAAAAAGTTGCAGAGTTCCCAGTGACGTCTTCAAATGTCTTGTGTCTGTCCAACAGGTTGGAACCAAAAATATTTCATTTAATTTCATAGAAGACTAAGAAAACTAGAAAATTTGGAAACTACTTTTTTTTGTATTTTTGCTTAAAGAATAACTGGAAAAACAGTTTGCTGTCGATCAGTCGAATAATCCATTTATCAATACCTGTGAGGATTTGTTGATTTTTCCTCTGTAGTATAATTGTGGATACGTCTCTTTGGGTTATGGACTGTTGGAATTAGCCGTTTTAATGACGCTGTTCGCCTCCATGTGTACATGTAGATGGGTCTGGCCATGCGAGACTACTGTATCTGTAAGAGTCACTTGAGTTTAGTACAAATAGTTTTTTTTAGCTGCGAGAAAAACTTAAAGTCATTTCATTTCTCATTTTAATAATTGGTTAAATATTTGGAAAGTCTATGTTGGTGGATTGTGACATGGCGCTGGATGAAACACTGCGTCGTATCTATCACATCAGACATCAGCATGTCAGGTTTGTACTACAGGCTCAAAATTACAACTCAATATGTTCCGAAACTTAAACCATATATTTCTTCCTTTCTCTGGCAGCTGCCGTGACGCCGTCAGCTCGCGGTGAGAGTTCAGATCCCACCACCAAACCATCAGACGCTCCACCTTCACCAGTAGAAAGTGATGATGAAGAGGGAAACCACCTATCAGAGCAGTCTGCAGGAAACGGAGGGGAGGAAGGGGAAGGAAAAGACGGCAGGGTGAGGCCTGAACCCTCCACCGAGCAGGTGATGGAGTTCAGCTGTGGGCTGGAGGCGGAGGATGGGGAGTTGGGGGGGAGTTCGGTCTGCAATAGAGGAGGAGGAGGAGCGTCGGAGCTGCATCAGTACGACGGGGTCCTGCAGGAGGGGGAGTCCCAGAACGGTCTGGACTGCTTCCTGAAGCCTAAAGCCCCCGCCGTGTCTGTGATGGACAGACTGACGGAGATCCACGGCTCGGAGGCTCTCAGCTTCAGCTCCGCCCTCGCCGCGCAGGTGGCGGCACGCTCGCACTCGCTCATCAACATGGAGGAGCAGACGTTCGGAGACGATGGGGAGGAGGACGGAGAGGAGGACGGAGAGGAAGACGGAGAGGAAGACGGAGAGGAGGAGAGCGACAGACGAACCCCTGACAAGGACTGAAAATAAACCTCCGCTGCTTAAAGCGAGCTCTGAGCAGAGACTGTATTTATGTCCGATGTCCTCCATCGATGAGTCTGTGTTACATCTTATCTTGTGGAGATATTTCAGATTCACTCTCTTTTACCCATCCGTCCATCTTACTGTACATTACCCACGATTCTTACTGCTCTCTTGCTGTTAAAACTCAGGTACCAGAACCACTAAAACAAAACCCGACCTACAGTGTTGAGGTCAGAAGACCAGAATGTCTGCAGTTTACTTGGTGATATCCACATAGTGTAAAGTGTTCACAGTCGCTCGGTCGATGTGGAAACGAAGAGTGTAAGCAACAAGTGATTGGCTTCAGACATAGAAATAAGAAGAGAAGAAGAGTAACAGTTCAGTCTGAGTGACTGTGAGGAAGTGTTGGTGGTGGAGGAGTGGAGAGGAGATAGCAGTGGTAATTCTCTAAAGGTGTGTTCAGACAGAAAGCAAATAATTCTGACAGTTTCAGTTTGATTCATTCACTCAAAGACCACTTCAGTATTTATATTATTATTTTTTGCCCCGGGTTTTGCCTCTCAGGCAACTTACAAGCTGAGGTTGTTGTGGCTGAACAAAAAATCCACCAACTCATTTCTCTTAAAAAGACGTTGGAACAAAGATCATAAAGTAAAAGATATAAATATTGATTGATTTCAAACGCTCGTCGTTGACATTTGAAACGACAGTTTGAATTTTTTGTCAAACATTTTTTATAACATCTAATAATATTTATCAAACAGTATCAGGTCTCTATTAAGGAAATTACAGTGCATTATTTTATACACTATAAAACAGCAAATTATGTGGCTTTTTTGGTTTACTAACATTTCGATGGAGAGCCTGATAAACAATTTAATTTGTTAGATGATATAAATTTATATAAATGAAGAAAATGTTTACATTTACTTACAACTAACTGCTATAACTTTAAATGGGTAAAAGTAGCAACAGCACAGTGTAGAAATACTCTGTTACAAGTTTAAAAAAAAAAGCTTGTTATGCAGAGTGGCTCATTTCAGAAGAATGGATTCATGTGTTCATCACTTTAATGTTGCAGCTGGTGAAGGTGGGGCTGATTTTAATTACTTTATACACAGCCGGGTAGATTGAGTCTTATTTTATCTTAACTAAAAATACATCCTAATTTATTTGTTAGTTATATTTTGGGTTATTAATCTGAAACTGCAAAGCAGCTAAAGTTTTCAAATTAATGTAGAGGAGTAAAAAGTACAATATTTACAGTGAAGTTGAAGTATAAATCAGCCTGAAACTGAAATACTCAAAATAATACTTACAAACACTACTTGAGTAAATGTACTTAGCTACTTTCCACCACTGTAGTTGGTACTTTGGATGTTTTGGGTCTAATAAATGCAAACGGTTAAATTCAAGTTAGTGACTCAAGGAGAGAATTCTCTTTGCTTTCTGTCTGAACGACCTTTACAGCAGAAGGTTGAAGTCAGCCGACCTTAAATCTTATAGGCGGACAGATCTACACACACACATGAAGTGCAAGAAGAGGAAGTGGAATTCTATTTTTATTCTCTGCGATTTATTTCTGTCCCTTCTTCTGCGATCCGTCTCCGATTGGACACAATGGGGGTAACGGTGAAGTGGACATATGAACCAACATACATTCTCAATCCCATTTGCAACGACATATTTGGAATACAGCACTATTGTATTTGAGAACAATTCATGAAGACTGAAACAATCCCAACTTTCTCAGCGTCTGTGTTTACAGGGGCGCGCTCAGCGGTGAGGTCAGGAAGCCTTGTTTTTCACACTGAATTGTGTGGCATGAATTTAATGAACTGTGCTGCTGTGAGGTTTGAAATCAAATACCTCTGTGTGTGAGAGTGTGTGTGCGGGTTTGGTGATAAAAGAAGAGACTGACTTTTCTCTTGTGTGAGGGCAATCTGTAACTTTATGTTCCACATGAAGTTGCCGTAAGAGTCTGACAGCCCTGATGTATGCCTCCACCTTCCCGGTCTTTCTTGTCTCCATGTTTGCCTTGTTCTGACCCCCACCACCCCCCACCCTTGCACCCTCCCCCGGGGTGAGGTCTACCCCCTCCTGCATTTTCCAACGTGAAATAAAATACCATTCTGGAAGTGTTCAATGTTTCCCGTGGTCTTTTCTGATATTAGACCGTGCTCATGTTTCAGAGACTGTGATGGCCGGAGGTTCAGAAACAGGTTTGGTGAGTTACTTGATATGTTCAGTGGGGTTTTGCATTTGTCTGACCCACAACAGCTGGTGCTCTCCTATGAAGCCTTTTGAGGGCTTACACACAGACCCGCACTTACTCAAGTCCTGTGCTTCAGTACAATTTTAAGGTACTTTCACTTAGGTTTTTTGATTTCCTCCTACTTCAAACTTCATTACACTTTAGAGGGAAAAATTATACTTTTCACTTCCCTACATTTATTTGACAAACCATTAGAAATAAGTACTTTTCATATTCAGATTTTATAGAAAAAAACATACTATAGGTTTATGAAACCCATCACATTGTTGAAGATTAAACCTTCGGTGCCCATCCTCTTTGACTTGTGACCAGTGTTTAGTTGGGGCCACATTAGTAGAGCCCTAAGTTATTAGAAAGTTTGGCACTACACACCCAGATTGTCTTTTCTCCTGAGTGTGCTATGAACACAACAAACCGAATCACGTGCTTTACAATCACCTAAATATAAAATACCACATTGTTTTTATTTTATGCTCATTTACTGTTGTGGCTTTGCCATCTGGTGGTCACTTCTGTTACTGCTTCTTCAATAAGAGAACTGATGTTTAAATATAAACATATATTCATGTGGAACAGAAAACCTAATATAAATTAGCCTATAAATCGTTTTCCTAAATGTGTTTGTCTAATTGATAATTTCTCTTTAATCCATTCGGTTGTATGTAGCCGTATTAATGTAATAGTTTAAGTGTAGTTCATACATTTATTTATACTGCAGTACAGGATCTGTCCTCATTAGGCTCAGTGCTCCACTACAGCTGATTCAGCATGTTGTACTTTGTGATGCCTTCAAGTGCTCTGCATGAGCTCAGATTTCTGATTACTCTACTACTACATTTATAAGATGAGTTCCAAATGGCTGCATGATATTTTCTATAACCTTTCATTTTTTGAAAATATAGAATAATTTGATCTCTTTGGACCTCAAATGATCATTAAAATAAAACCATATGAGAAGCTTAGAGGGGAAATGGGCCGTGGAACTGCTAATAGCTCATAGACATCTGAGATAGATTCTGTTTGTATGTAAGAGTTTTGTATCACATTTTAAAAGCATATTATACTTTTTAATGTAAAATCTAGCTACATATACTTAGTTACTTTTCGCCACTTATAGAAGTATGAGAATTAAGAAAAAGATACACCTGTACATAAATAAATGTTAAACAAATGCTAAAAAATATTAAAATAGAAGTAATTTTTGACGTGGTAGGGGGTTTTACTGCTTACTTGACAATAAATCTAAAAACTCAGACTGTACCTGAAGGCAGCATCACACACAGCATTCCCACAATCCCTCGCGCTTCCTTTTCCAGCAGCGTCTGCGATCATGGCGGACGTGGTTGCGGAGCAGGTAGCGGACCAGAAACCAGTCCCGGACCGGGAGCTGAACGGGGAGGCGGAGGACAGAGAAGAGGCCGACCCGGTGGAGACCGCGAAAAAGAAGAAGAAAAAGAAGAAGAAGAAGTCTGCGACGACAGGTGAGGCTGTTCTGAGCTGTTTCATGCTAACAGGCTAGCAGAGCTGCGACAGGTTAGCTGCAGTTTGTAACGACCCAACCGGAAACGGTGGGAGGTTTCCTTCAAAGTAATGGTCCACCGTTTTGGTTGTGGAAAAGAAGTTTGATTTTCACCGTTATAGCTCAGAATATTAACCATGACTTTTGTTACTACGAGTTTTCTTCAAAGACATTTAAAAACACTTTTAATTGATGAATGTATAAAAAGTATTTAAACGCAGAACGTAAAATAGACTTCGTACTGGTGGTTTTAGAAATTTTGTCTTAAGTTCGTGTACATAAAGATTACCAAGAGTAGATACGTTCATGTTGCTCATTATGTATTTATTTATTTGTTTAATTTAAAATTATTTAACCAAATTGTGAATTTCAAACTTTGTCGTCAGTTAAGAAAAATGGGTGTTGTTCCATTTTCCATTTTGAATGATGACATTGCCACATTTAATTAGATAAAATTAGCGTTTCATTTTTGAAAGAAACTAACTGCACAAAATAGTTATATGGAAAACTGCAAATGGATTTCCATGGTAGCCTGCTATGACGTTGCCAGTTAAGATAGGGTGTATATACTGTATTTACTCATAGACATGTTGACTTTTTTTATGTTGAAAAACCTACCGGAAGTACGGTGGTGTAGCTTGTCGTACTTGACACTGGTCCTCATTAGCCATGCGGGTTGAGCGGTGTGGACTGTCAGGCCTCATGTAACACGCCGGGCTTTGGTCAGAACCGCATCCAGGAGCACTGACATTAACCACAGCCCGAACTTAAAGCAATTTACTGTTAATTTTGAGAGAAAACACAAAAACCCTGTCACCCAACCCGCTCCCTTTAGTGACTGTTGCCGAATGCGATGAGCCTCAGCCAAGTTTTCCTGTTTCGTAATTCCCCCATTGCCCAGAGTTATTATGTAAGGAAAGAACAGCGAAAAGATGCTGTATTTTATAAATAAACCAAATCAAAACAATATAAGCTCATGGTTGCTTTTATTCCCGTGCACTTCAAACCAAATTCAATTAAATTAACTGCAATTTAGAGACATCGTAAAAAAATGTCAAACGCTGATAAATAGATCGATAGATATATACATAGACAGATAAATAGATAGACATTATTGATCTTCTTGGGGAAATTGTCAATTCATAGCAGACTGACGATAACAATAGGATTAAAATTAAAAGCACCACTGCAGTATTGCAGACCTGCAGAGCCTGATGAAAATACAAATGTACGGTATTAATCAGAAATACAGAGTGCAGAACGGTTCCCAGGAACATGGGTTTATTCATGATGACAGTGTCCTGTTTACTACAGCGTTCAAATATTACCTGAATGCCTTTTGTTCAAATTAAATAAAAAAAATGTTTTTTCTTGTACATTGTAAAAATGAGTGACTCACTTTACATCCATAATGTTTGAGAACTTGCCACTTTGATCAAGCAGCATTCAATGTACAGTTCTCCAACATCAGCAGATCTTCCACAATGCTCTCAACGTTTTCCTTTTTATAGTTAAAGTGACACTCGTATTTCTGCGAACTCTACAACTGATTTACCTCCTTAAAAATCAGATCGAATTCATGAGAGTTTTTGGCTTCATGCTGTAGAGTTTCACCTCTTCCTGTTGGATCTGTATCAGGGATCAAACTGACCTTATGGGAGTGGGCATCGGCCAGACATCGTTTGCTTTGTCGTCAGTTTCATTATAAAATCCTCCATTTAATCATTTTAATCACGTCACATCAAACTTCTAACAGTTTTATAGTTTTTACTTTTTTAGTGAATTTCTTTATGTCTGTATTTCATGTCTGTCTTTTGTGAAACTTTACTGAACATCTGCTCTGAAAGTCACTTATATAAGTGGCTATACAGCTGCTCATATAGATAAACTTGCTTACGTACTTACTAACTCTATTTTTAGCTCCTTGGCTTCTGTTTTCTGACATAAAATTATCCAAATTTTCCTCACGGTGCAGTATAAAGATTTGGTAAAAATGTTGTTTAAGAGACCTGCTCTGAGGGATCATGCCAGTCTGGGAATGAATGGTTCTACCTCTGGTTACACAACTGTGTCTGCTGCTTCCTGCTGATACAGAACATTTCGGCTGCAGCGACGTAATCGCTTACTGGCCTGTGTGTATGTTCTCGTTGCTGCCGCTGCTGCAGGCGCTGAGCCGGAGGCAGATGGAGTGGGCGAAGTGACCAAACAGCTGGAGAAGCAGGCGATAGAAGACAAAGAGAAGGAGGAGGACGGCGAAGAAGGTGACACACCTGATAACGCAGTTGTAACACATCACATGTAAACATCACACTTGGCGGTTGGTGTAACAGTAGCGTCTTCACTTGCACAGATGGAGATGACGGAGAAAACTCAGCAGGGAAAAAAAAGAAGAAGAAAAAGAAGAAGAAAGGACGTAAGTTGACGACGTGATGTGTTTTATAGGGAGAGGCATTTTACTGTTCTCTGAGGTGTTGTCCTGGATTCAAACCTTCACTGTAAGACTCGCGTTTGTCAGTTTGACGGGTGTTTTTCTGTTTTCCTCTCAGCCAAATCTCAGACTGATCCTCCGTCTGTGCCCATCTGTGACTTGTACCCAAGCGGGGTGTTCCCCATGGGACAGGAGTGTGAATACCCCGCCTCACAGGATGGGTAAGAACGTAAACATGCCACTCACACTTACACCTGTGTAGTGTGTGCAGCTTTCCTTTCCTAAATGTTCATCAATCCCGTTGGAAGTCAAGGAGGTCGTGCTCTTGCTGGTGTCTTTTATTTTATTTTGTTGGTTGTGCACTTCATCCTGACTGTGTTTAATGTTGTCTGTCTCTTTTATCTCCATCTTTCCCCATTATATTCTCATGGAACAGGTGTTTATATTAGCATTAATTATAATTGCAAATATTACTTATCGGCTCATCACTTTGCCTAAATTAAAATTTTTCATATATTCAAATGTGCACATTGGAAATAATTGTTGCGATAACCTTGCAGCACCTCAGTCTGCTGCCTTGCAGATAAACTCTGGTCATCACCCTGGTCAGGTGATGATTCAGGAGCTGTGTTGTCACAGCGTGCAGCATTAACACGTTCAGTTTCACCACTGACTGTCCAAAACGGTCAGCCTCTTTCTTCTGTAGTAGCTGCACCTTTTCATAAATAATGGTGTTTAAAACGTGAGCTGCTGCTGTGTTTGTCTCCCAGTCGCAGCGCGGCGTGGCGCACGACCAGCGACGAGAAGCGGGTCCTGGATAAAGCCAACGAAGAGGTGTGGAACGACTTCAGACAGGCGGCCGAGGCCCACAGACAGGTCCGCCAGCACGTCCGCAGCTTCATCAAACCCGGCATGACCATGATCGAGATCTGGTGAGGACGCCTTCATCGCTGTGATTCGCTTCATCAGTGTGATTTTGTAGAAAGTTTAATTTCATCTCATCTTCCCTCCTCCTCAGCGAGCGGTTGGAGGACTGTTCTCGTAAGCTGATAAAGGAGAACAGGCTGAACGCCGGCCTGGCCTTCCCCACCGGCTGTTCTCTGAACCATTGTGCTGCCCACTACACTCCCAACGCCGGAGACACCACTGTCCTGCAGTACGACGACGTCTGCAAGATCGACTTCGGCACGCACATCAACGGTAACACAAGAATTAAGAGCTGCGTCCATTACATTTAGTGCTGATGCGTTCAGGGCCCACTTTATATCCGTAATGGATCAGAGTCAGAATGGCTGCCACTTAGTCATTAATGTAGAACAGTTGTTCCCAGCCTTTTCCAACTCCTGACCAAATCTCAAAAATGTTGGTGATCCACATCCGACCCCGTGACAGTACAGAGGTAAAATAAACGTCCTCAGAGCTTTTTATTTTCATGATAACGATCGAACATTCAGGACTGAATCAGACTGAGGTCGTAAACAAATATAAGATGTGGTCTGGTCCAATCATGGCTTATCACAGTGACGTGACTTAATACAAGAAGTTGTACAATATTTGTAATGTTTTTAAAGATAATGTTTGTGAATGTTTTTAGAAATAAGTTATTTATATTATATATTATTTTATGATTACATCTTTTCACCCAAATTGTAGCCAGCTGTTCTGCAAATGATTTGTCGTCTCACCTGCAATACCTGCAGTACCCACCAGTGGGCCCCGGCCCTCCTAACAGATGTTCTTCCTTCTTCTTCTTCTTCTTCTTCTTCTTCTTCTTCTTCTTCTTCTTCTTCTTCTTCTTCTTCTTCTGGTGTGTGTCTGCAGGGCGAATCATTGACTGTGCCTTCACTGTCACATTTAACCCAAAGTATGACAAGCTGCTGGAGGCTGTAAAAGACGCCACCAATACTGGAATCAAAGTAGGACTTTCTCTCACACACACACACACACACACACACACACACACACACACCCACACCCCCACACACCTCGTCTGATCTGTAGCTGATGGCTTCCTGTTTGTTCGTGTCAGAACGCCGGCATTGATGTGCGCCTGTGTGATGTTGGAGAGGCCATTCAAGAGGTGATGGAGTCCTACGAGGTCGAGCTTGATGGCAAAACATATCAAGGTACGTTCTCACCTGAAAACACCAGACATGCAGCTACGATTAGCAGGTGGAACCTAACTTGTATTTTGATATTTACAGATACATTTATTGAATTGTGCTTTCAGAAACATGTTTTTGTGTAAAGGCAGCTTTATATTTGTAATGTTCTGAAGTTCAAACTCCTGAAAATATCCTAAATTCAGGAAAAGAATATCTTAATGAGACACAAAACACTTTAAAAATCTAATGAAATTCACATACTACTCCTCTATCTCAGCTGTTTTAGTCATTAATGCCAGTTCATAAAGTACATCCAGAAAGAAAACTAAAACAGTGCAACTTGTTTTCTTCTCCTGCAGTGAAGCCGATCCGAAACCTGAACGGTCATTCAATCGGCCAGTACAGGATACACGCTGGGAAGACTGTGCCCATCGTTAAAGGAGGAGAAGCTACGAGAATGGAGGCGAGTTCATTAAGATCATCAGTCTTTCAGTTTGTCTCAGTGACAGTATGAACTGTTTATTTACTGCAGTTATCTGTGGCAGTTGTGGCATAAAACAGGTTGTATTCTCATTCTCTCTTTTTTTTATGGCACAAAGACGTGAGGCAACAGAATAATTTCACAATAAAGTTACAGATACATAATTTAAATTACTGTTTGGTGCGTTATGGAGATGTTTGTTGCATATTTTAGAAAACTGCAGCCACCAGACAGTAAAACAAAAGTAAAACTAACTGATTAGACCATTTAAAGCCTTTATTCCTGATCGCTTGCAGTCACCCTGTTGTTGATCGTATATTTTTACCCTGCAGGAAGGAGAGGTTTATGCCATCGAGACGTTCGGCAGCACAGGTAAAGGTGTGGTCCACGACGACATGGAGTGCTCTCACTATATGAAAAACTTCGATGTTGGCCACGTCCCCATCAGGTAAAAGTTAAAAGCATGAATCCTTTCTGGTCTAACAAAACCTGCACCTATTGAGTTGTTAGTGTGTTGTTTACTTATTTATTTGTTAAATGTCAACAACAACAACAACCCCTGAAGATTAATCAAAGCTTTTATGTTGTGTCAAAATTCACACCTCTAATTCTTAAATGAGTCAAAATGCAACGAACAGGCGTCACACTCACTGTTGGAGTTGCTTATATAATTTCTTTGATGACTGATGAGGATAAAAGTCCATAGATCTATTTATAAAAGTCAGAACATTCATCCTAAAGGGAAATTAGACCGTCGTCCACAAAGCAGCCGATCACTGAATATTTAAAGTGTCGTCTGGGATACGCTCTGATGTCATCGATGGTTCCTTCCTCTCCAGGCTGCCCCGAGCGAAGCACTTGTTGAACGTGGTCAACGAGAACTTTGGCACGCTGGCGTTCTGCCGGCGCTGGCTGGACCGCCTGGGCGAGAGCAAGTACCTGATGGCCCTGAAGAACCTGTGCGACCTGGGCATCGTGGACCCCTACCCTCCGCTCTGCGACACCAAGGGCTGCTACACCGCTCAGTTCGAGCACACCATCCTGCTCAGGCCCACCTGCAAGGAGGTGGTGAGCCGGGGAGACGACTACTGACACCCCAACCCCCGCAACAACAGCACCCCACCACCAGACCCCTCCCTCCCTCCCTCCCTCCCACCCCCCCCCCCCACCACCACCACCACCACCACCACCACCACCACCACCCATCACCTCCAGACCCTGTTAGCAACTCCTCCTTCAGAGAAACAGGAGATGATAGCTTCTAACACAGGAAGTGGTTTTCTCAGAGCAGCAGTGAAGGATGCCAAATGCTACTGTATTCTACCCATAATGCACCACTCACAGCTTGAAAAGTGGACAGACTGGCTTTCTGAGTTTTCCATCATCAACACAGCTAAAGAAATTGTAAACAAGCCAACACATCTTTGTCGGAAGAAGCATTGTAGTTTCTTTCAATGTCCCATGGACCTCGTTTTACTGAATAAAAACAACTGTTTTAACTGTTAAACAGTTCAAAATGTTGCCATGAATTTAGTGCAACCCCAGTATTCAAACAGATGGTGAGGGTGGGGAACACCTTCAGACCCCCCACCCCCCTTTTACTTTCAAACTTTCTTTGGCTCCTCTCTAACCCTCCAGTGCTTTAGTGCTTGAGCTAAATTAAGCACAAATGCTACTGACGGGGTTTAAGAAGTGGTCCGGCCACAAATCTCTGCAAACAGCTAACATTTAAAGCTCGGGGTGCTGTAGTCCTAAACACCATCTTCACACAGACGCAGTGCATCTGCAGCTGTATGTTTGGCTTCTGTCGCTACCTGAGGGGAGGAGGCGGCGGGGAACTCTGCACTCTGGCCCTCAAGTCATCGTTTCTTTGATATTTGTAAAATATCTTTGAAAATGCTGCTGCCACTGTATGTTCCAAATTAAAATGCTTCATTTTGAACTCCCTGAAAATGTTTTTGTAAGAAAAAAAAAAGATGATTAAAATAATTTTGCTCATTGTGGGCGGTCCTCTTCTAATGTCTCTGATCACAGGACGAGAAAACAGTATATTGACAGTATTGATTATCTAAGGTAGAGCTGAAATCTTATATTGACAACAATTTTGATCGTCCTTAAACATATTTGTGAATTTTGGGAGATTTAGTTTGATTAAGAATCATTAATTACCAAGTAATTTGATTGGACTAGAGTCAGTCCATGAGTGCTGATATAGAGCATTGCAGCGCTGGGACTTTTAACTACATGTATCACTCCGCTTTACCGGTGTTCTATCAACCGTTAATTAGCGTTACATTAACGGTCGTTATCGATCTTAAACTTGACAAACTTTGCAAAGATTAATATATTTTCAGAGATATCATTTGATGTATGGTCGTCAGAAGAGGATGAAGGGAAGAAGCCTGGAGACTTAAGCGCACACCTGAGATAATGTGTACACAAGCTAGTGTGCACTGTGCAGGTGAGGACAATGTTTATGTTGATTAGCTGACCGCGGCTAGTTGGGGAACTATTTGTGTTGTAACCAAAATGATAATGATTGTCTTCGGTACTCGACCGCAGCCCTGCTGATATTCAGTACATCATCACTCCCTCTCGTGTGATATTGCTGAAATAAATATCTCCACGTATTCAGCAGTTTGATACCACTTTGAAATGTGACCATTAAAATTTGTAGCAACAGCTAGCATCCACTTAGTTTAGCTTAGACTGAAAACAGCTAACCTGGCTGAGTCCGAAAACCGACAATTTTCCTACTTATATTTTGTTTTTACATATTTAAAAAAAATAAAGATAAATCATGTTAAAAGGAGAGACTGAGATGTACTGCTAGGCGGAATTTTCTACCATTAAACACAGCCAGGCTAACAGGCTAACTTTCCTCATATGTTTCTACTAATGCTAAGATAACCGGTTGCTAGTTTAGCTAGTTAGCTTCATATTTAACGGACAGATTTGAAAATGGGAGTAACGTTTTTCCCTAATCCAACAAGTAAGTAAATTAACATATTTTCTCTTAAAGTCAAACTATTAATTTAAGGAAAAAAGTTTAAAGCTTCTTAAATATTAATAATATTTAGTTTAGCTTTCATATTCTTGAATTCATTGAAGTTTGTTACTTTTTCCCCCATTAAAAGACAATTACATTTTTCTTTTCTGAATCAATAAGGAGTCCTGGGCAGTACATGTTTTTATTTTGGGTTATATAAATAAAATTTACCTGGCTAGCTTCCTCTTCTTGATGAGAAAAAGCAAGAGACTGGCACCTTTTGTAGAAAAATGAAAAAATATTCTCATTTATTGAGGTAATTTTCTCTAGAAAAAAATTGAGGTAACAATTTGCATAGTATAACTTCCATAAATTTACACACACACACACCCATGTAGTAGTAAGAAAAATGCCAACAATGTCTCACAATGAAGGAAAAACAATATGAAGTGTGCTTTGAATTTCCCCCTGATGGATAAATCCAGAGGGAACACGATTGAGGTGGAGATTCTTGTTTTTTCTCCAGTATGGAGATAAATATCACAATCTGTATACACTGTAGAAATCTGTATATTTTACTGAACAGCTGGTAAATAAAACACAGTCATGTACAAATACAGTACACACACCTAATTCATGGTGAACAGTGAAATCTGTCATAACTGCTGGTGGTGTTGAACAAATAGCGGTTGTATAAAACTTTAAAAACAGTCAGCCTCTTTTCTAAAACCTCTGAGAAGGATTGTATAAAAATACATTCATCATCTAAATGCTGGTTCGTGTGGGATTGCAGCTGTGCAGATTCCACGTTGTTTAACTGATATGATCTATAAAAATATATCTTTTTGTTTTTTTTTCTTCTTCAACAAAAGGGCACTTTTCTAGCACACTAGTATCTGTCTGGTTGGTTCAGACTTTGAAAACAATTACATTCTGGAGCAGAGAGGTGGCAGTATTTAGCCCCCCCAAAAAAATCCCTTTGGAAGCTTTTCTTTTTCCTCAATCAGTCATAAAAAGGAAGGAAAAAAAACAACCTTGAACCGTTTTGGAAATACTGAGTTTTTTCCAAACATTCCCCCAAGGCTTTGGCTTGAGGTCTGCCAATTCTTTTCCTGACAGACCGAGGATTACTTCAGAGTGAAAATAAACTTCCTGTCCTGCTTGTGTACAGATCTTTTAACTATGAACCAACACAGAGTCTGAGTATAAAGAAAAAAAACAAAACAACACTGACGACCTGTTCTGTAATAATTAGTGCATTTCTGGCAGGAATATGGTTAAATGCAGCCATGTTGTTAACACCTGTCCAAACATTTACCTGTCTAAAACACAGGGAGGCCATTTCTAGAAAGTGAATGACATTGTACAACCCTACATCCAGTTCTGTGTTGACTATCTAAAGTGACTGAGAAACATTTCAGTTGATTTAAACAAAACAGAATTTACAATCAACAAGCCACCAACGCAGGGAGGCAGACACGTGAATACACCTGTACGACCTGTAGAGGACACTTGTATGTGTGTAGTCATACCCAGCCAGTCTGTTGGCTGCTACTGAGACACAACTTGGCTGATACTCTCTTCTTTATAATAAAAAATACAACTGTACACAAAACACAAACATCACCATTTTTTTTTTTTTTTAAATACCTACATATAAACACCATATACAAGAAGTTCACAAAGCAGAACCAGGTTTTAAAAAGGAGTCCTCCTTCTTTTTCTTTTTTTTTTCCTTATTTAGAAAAATAGACTAAAAACACCACCCATCCTCCCAGGATATAAAATGCCCAAAGACAGAGAGGGAAGAGAAAGAGCGAAAGGTGGGGCTGTGCTGATATCGTCTCGCTGAGTGGTCAGGCTGCAGCGGAGGAGGAGGAGGGGGATTGTGGTCCTATAGCGGCCGGTCTTTGTCCTGAGTTACTTGCTGTGTGTAGAAGAGGATGTAGGCCTGAGCTCGGCAGACCTCGTCCACTGAACACACATTCAGCTTAGAGTCATTACAGTGAACCCAGAAGCCTGCAGGAGAAGACGAGCAAAAACAATCAGTCAGTAGTTGGACTAATATCAAGAGCGTAGGTTTGGTCTTTTTTTTTTTAGAATGCTTAATGCTGTCAACCTTGTGGTTTATAAACATATAAGATCTGAATTTACATTCAGAAATGTGTTAATATTTAAATCAAACTATGCACAGTAAACAGATCAAAACTAAAACTAAGAAATTACCCTGTGTTATAATAGCTCACACATTGACATCAGAACTGGACTGTGGTGACGTTAAACGTAAGTTAGTAATTTACAATTCCATAATAGCATATATTCAATCACACTATCATTTCAAACCCTGAAGATGAACCTGTGTCCTCATCAGCTGCTCTACTTACTACAAAATAATTCATTCATGGTGACATTCTCATGGGATTTCTCGACAGAAATTCAGCTCATACTTTACATATATCCACCATATCATGTTCACTCCTGCTAGAAACTTTCACCTAACTCGAGTCTGTAAATTGATGTCATCAATTTGCATAAATGAAGGTAGAAAAAAAATGTAATCTATGGTACTGTGAAATGGTTGTATGCTTGCAATTTAGAATGAATGGTCTAAATAAATGCTGAAACTGCTGGCATCGTCGGAGAGAAAAAAGACAAGCTAATCAGATGTAATTTCAAACTCATATATTCAATTTACATTTCTTATTAGCAGCATTTTAAGTGTAGTCTCAACAGGATCGCAAAAATGTCCTGCTGTCTATATGTTGTGGATGCTCCAGTAGCGTCTCACACCTGATGTCAATCCGCTGCCTTCAAAAACCTACTGAAGTTAAATCCCACCGTGCTCTCTACTCACCTCCTTCTGTGTTGTAGCAGTATGCAGTGTAGTGGCCGGAACCGAAGCCCTTCCCATGATGCATCACCACAGCGGAGAGTTCGTAGAGGAAGTGCTTGGGGCGCGGTGAGCCTGCGGAGCCGGGGCTGCTGGGACTGGAGCAGGGCACGCCTTTGGGCGACGGCTCCCGGCAGCAGTAGGGCTCCATGTTGAGGAGCTGGTCGAAGCTGACGTGGACTCCGATCTTCTCCCGGTGGTTCCGCCCAGACCACCTGAGGACCATCACAGCACAGAGACAGTCACGCACTGAGCGACTAGTCTGCATCGCAGCTGAGCCAAAACTTCACATGGACTAAAGACAGTCTCGTCTGGTTTAACCCTGTTGTTTTTGCTGATTTATAAACCCAAAGTTTAAACAGTGTATTTGTTTTTGTGGTTTAACTCCAATCTTTCAACTTAAGTTCAAACATGAACATCACAGTTGTGAGCTTTCACAGAATCACCACATGTATGGCAATATAAAGCAAATAAGATCTCTGTTTTTGATATGACGTTATGGGAGTCTTCAATTATATTTTTGTTGTGTATTTATGCTTTCATTTCATAAAAGCTACTTTGCACTAATTTTGCAAAGGAGCAGTTTTAGGGACATATATCTCACACAAGTTGTGTTGTTTATCCAGCTGCTAACATGCCAGCCAGTAAGAGTCAGGCTTTTATGACTCAGCATCAATATTCATATTAAAACTGCTCCCAACTTTGTAATCATCGTTGTTGTTGTTGTTGTGTGCCTGCAGGGATGACAGAAGTCGTATTTAATTGAATGAGCGAGGCAGACTGACTGACTCTGGTGTTGCGTCATCTCACCTGAAGCGTTTGAGGTGAAGCCGCAGGACCTGAGGCAGTTTGTGGACCATCAGCTTTTTCTGTGCTTCAGTCAGCGTGACTGGTTTGGAGGAGGTCCGGCGTCGAGCAGCTGCACGCAAGAGGAGTGAGTTAACACGTAGTACAACATCATACAAACACCACTCTGCTGCCTGTCGTCTGATCTTTGCGACCAGTGGCAAAGAAATAAATAATTATATATAATTAAATGTTAATGTTGCACAACATCTGAGAGGCTGTAATCAGAGATTTGATGAAGTTTAGCAAGGAAAAAAAACATTCTCATCTTTTCCCTCCTTTTATCCAGATAATGACTAATGACTTCAGTAATGACTTCTAAATTAGGACAAAGGTGTAAATATTTTCTATGAAATACTAACTCAATATTATCAGGGACAGCTAGGGGCATTTTTTATTCTTATAGATAACTTAGTTTAATCATATTCCACACCACTCACTCAGCCTCTCTGCAAATGAATGACAATATTTCTGGCATTACAACCACACCTCTAAAAACAGGGGACTTAATGGCGTCTGTGCAACCTATTGCTTAAGACAGTGACCTCTGTTTCCAACCAGGCCCGTTAGATGCCATTTTTCATTTTCTACCATCTCTTTCTCTAAAGGGTAAAAAGGGGGGAAGTTATAATTCATTAATTCAACACCAGACAAGTTGGCTGTTAACTTGATGATGTTCCACTACAATTATTTTGTTTTTTCCACACTGGCTGTTTCAAGTCCTTCAAGGAACCATGATATGCTATACTCAAAAGCAACCTAGGATCTTTATGGCAAAAGTAAAAATGTCCATATTTTAGTTTTTTCCTCTCCAAACCGGCTTCATAAATGTTAAGGAAGTAGATCATTTAAATTGGGGAAGGAACATAAGAGACAGACCATGTCATAATAATCCCAGATATAAATGTGTTTATATCAGTGTGAAATACCTGACATCTTAAAAGATAAACCGTGTGTATGTTTACATTATTCAACTCACAGTTACACTGGTCACAGGCGTAGATGTTTCCCTCCAGTGCTTCAGTCTCTGTGAACTTGGCCAGCATTTCCGTCAGATGGCACGAAGCCTGTGCAGCCGACTCCCTGCTATTACTGTGATACCGCTCGGGGAACTCCAGAGACAGATCCCAGAAAGGCTCCACAGTGTTGGAGCGATGGTCGCACGCCAGGCACGTCACCTGCATGGGTGAGAGTGAGGGAAATAAAGAGATGAGCGAGTCACAGGAGAAGGGTATGGTGGTATATTAAACATATAATCCAACCGTTGTGTAAATATTTCTCTTGTAGCCGTCCTGTGTGCCTTCCTGTCTGTTTATACCATCTCTAAACTACAAGAAGTAAAGTTCATGAAGAATACAAACTTAAACCGTCACACTTTAGGCATAGTGATTACTAGTTTACAGCCACAGGGCCGAGATACCCCCAAAACCCTTGCAGACACACAGCCCCTCTATTCAGCATGAGCAGGTGTCACAGTGTGTGCTCAGCCTCTACAAGTAGACACCGATCTCTTGTCCTCACACTAACCCTCCACACTCCCTGCAGCCTCTTCTATCAGCTACTTGGAAGAACCTGATTGATTCATGTCCATGAATCCAAGTATTATCATTTTAATCAGCTGATCCCATGTCAGTGAGTGCACAACCAGGACGTGCAATAAAACCTTTAGTCTTTTTTTTTTTATGACTTATGTTAGTTATTCTTGGGAGAATGAAGTGGAACTATTACACTTTCGGTTTGACACTACAACACTACAGCTGAGATATCACAGAAGACGAAATTACAAAAATTTCCAACTAAAAGGTTGTTTTTAATATAAGATGAAAATCTTGTTTATTCTACTTGTTTATGTGAGAACATTGTTTTGTCGAACAATTACAGTGAATAGAAACAAAACAAATCCCCAAATAAACCACTAAAGGAGCATGAATGCAAGTGACAATATTTATATAACAATATTTGGACATGAACAATGAGAGTGAAAAATAATATGAGAACTGAGAATGGAAAATAATTAAAAGACAATAAAACAATAAACAACAGTATGAAATCCATCCAAATCAGACCTTGAAAATATTATCAATTTATATTTCATGTCAGTGTTGGAAGATTAACCTTCACTTAAGGATTTTAAGAAAGAAATCCATCAAGTCTAATTTAATCTGATTTATGAATTAAGCCGTGCTCTGGTTTAGCTGAAGGGTGACACATGGGTAGAGCGTGCAGGATAGTAACGACATTAACACGCCCACTCACTCGCTGTGAACTCTCCGGACAATTACCTGCTCTATTCAAACATCAGCTCAACTGAATATTAAAACAGACTTTGCACTTTGGAGCTGGCAGGGTAAAGTCCGGTTAACGCCCAGTTCAACTGGTGCGGGGCGTTTGTGTTCCCACGTATATAGCTCCACTGGGTGATGTCTAGAGAGGTTCAGAGTTGCAGTGCATGTGTGAAAACAGCTTTTGTGATACAGTTCAGCCGGAGCCCCATGATGGCTGTTGAATTATCAATGCAACCAGTATGTGTGGGCAGATCTGAGTGGGTGAATGTGTGCATGCACCAGGTGTGAGTCAGATGAAGCTTGTGATAACTGCTGAGTTATTCACTGGTTGTTAAGTAAGTTGATTACAGGTGTGTGTGTGTGTGTCATACCTGGCTGAGAAGCTGGCCATGAAAGATGGTGTTGACCACACTGAGCACCTGCTTGATGAGTCGTTTCTGTGTCTGTGGGACTCCTGCGGTGGTCGTGTGCGTGCCGGTGCTCTCCAGCTCGTGCTGCACCTTGTCCAGCAGCTCACACAGGAACTCCTGAGCGTCCTGCTGAGCGTAGCCCCTGAACGCTGGGATCAGCTGCCACACCGAGTGGAGCATGGCAAAAGGTGATACCAGCGCCCACTTTCCGGACCACATGACCTGGAACAAGGTGTGCAGCTCGTGGCAAAGAGAAATGTGCTTTGAACTGGGCTCTTTGGGTTGTATCAGCTCCATGCTGCGGGCCCGTGATGCCCCGCCACTCAGCCCTGCCCCAGAGCATGAGCTGCTCTGGGGTCCCTTCCTCTGGGACAGGAGGGGGGACTGGGATGAGGCCTTCCCTGCCAGTTGACCGTGGACGGCAGATGCCAGTAGTTCCAGTGCCTGGGTCAGGTCCAGGCGCAGAAAGCATTCCCTGAAGACATGTAGGTGACTTAGCACCTGCAGGATGGAGTTCATATAACAGGTGTTGCCTAAATTCCTAAGGCCTGTCACTCCGGGGGTGACTGTGGGACGCCGCTTAAAGGGGGAGCCACCCTGTTTGGTACTCTGCTTGCGGCGGGAAGGTGTTTGGGCAGTACGTGGGGTCGCTGAGGGCGTTTTGGGCTTTGATTTGGTGGTAGAGGAGCGGCTCCGGAGCTTGGTAGTTGGTTGGACCTTTTTTGTCCGTCTAGCTTTTTTGGGGGTAGCAGCAACAGGACTTTGAGTCCGTGGCCTGCGGGTGGGAATCTGGGGCACAGGGGTTTTCGCCTTGTTGTTCTGAGATGGCGTTGTAACTGCCGCATCTGCAACTCTCTGGCGCTTCCGACGTAAACGCCGACTCTTCCTCAAAGGAGCATTCCCCAGCTCCTCCTGTAGCTGCCTCTTTAGAGCCTTCCTCCTCTCCCTCGCCTCCCTTTTCTGCTCCTCCTCCTCCTCTCTCTTCCTCTCCTCCTCCTCCCTCTTCTGTCCGCATTCAGTCAGTCCAATCCAGAAGCGAAAGACACGTCCCATAAGCGCCCTGCGGCGGTGCCAGAGGGCAGTAAACATCCTGTCCTCGTCTCTCAGCTGCAGCTCGCGGGCACCAGATGGCATGAGGGCGTCAGGGGCAGCACTAGCAGAGCGGAGGGTGCGCCCACTGCGGGTTGTAACCTCATAGCGTTGGCTCTGAATGGCGCTGAGTGTACTACGAAGCAGCTTGAGGTCTCCGGTGGCGTTATCATTCAGGACATAGTCGTCACACAAATAACAAAAAACATAAAGTTCATTAACCTCCATAGCCAACGGGTGGTGCTGCTGCTGGAAGTGCTGCAGAGCATGTTCCTCGATGTAGCGCCCGCACGCCACATGAGCACAGCCCAGGCAGGCCCATATGGACTCAGTGGTGTTGCAGTCGACGCAGTGCCACTTCTGGGGGTTGAGGATGGAGTGGTCTGGGGCCAGCCGCAGCCGCCCAACATGCTTACACCTGTCCATTACACACACCTGCCCACTGAGCTGGCTGACTGTGTCAGTCAATAACTGACAGTCTGTGTGAGTCTGGGTGTGCGTGTCAATGTTTCACACTAGCTTCATATCACCATGGTGATCCGAGAACTGGGACCCTTCCAGGGCATGGTGGTGTCTAGAGCAGAGAGAACAGGTCTGGTTAGTCAAAACAGTGTGTGTTTTATATTTAAAAAATCTTTTAAATTTAAAAAAATATATTTTCCCCATTGATGCACATTTGGTGGTTTCTTACATCATAATGACATCCTATTCTTTTCCTTCAAACAGATCAAGCCACACAATAAAATTATCATCTCAAAGTCACGACATCTGACCGCCAATTTTATGACTGTTTTATGAGGCCATAGCTACACACAGTTAACTGGCAAACTGCCAGGAGGCATTAATATTTCCCTACAGTAACATAGGCCAACAGTGAACTCACTGGTTGATAAACATGACTGCACTGAGTGTTGCCAGACACTTCCACTCAAAAGCAGAAAGGTGTGTAAGTAACGAGGACTGTTAAACCTGGATGTGAGGACATCTACAAGACAAACCTCTTCCAGAAATAGTCACTAAAAAAAACTCAGTGGGCGCAGTGACAGTAGCACGATGATTTTACATGGATATGATGATATTTTCCTCTATCAAAAGCTTCCTAATGTGAGGGACAGCTAATGCACCATGAAGAAGCTCCAGGATTTGCCTCTTGATTAAATCCCAGTCTTTGTTTTTTAAAGCTTCTAACTGCAAGAGAGTTGTTCAAAAACAGAAAACCCAAAAATCTGTCTCCAATCCAACCTCCTCTGGTTTCTTTTCACATCCCGGGGGTTGGTGTACCTCAGCTGACAAAGTGTGGATCCTTGAGTGGGCTGAGCCCTATCTAGCCCCCCCACCCTACTGAGGTCAAAGAAGTAAGATTATCCAACAAAAGGGGGACTGGGCTTGCAAAGTGCTGCGCCTTTTGTCTGGGTACAGAACTTTTCTGTAACCTTTTCTGCAGTAATGGAAGACGGGACACCAAGGAATGAAAATTGACTGATGGATAATGGTTTAGATGACAGAGAAGGAAAGTGTTGAGATGCTGGAATAAAGGAGGATGAGCAAACATAAGGTCTCCAACTTCAGAAATGTCTAGTTAAAAACTATTAAGCAGTATTATTCCTTCATTTCATTAAACACATTAAAAAAGCAAATCAAGCATGAGGCGTTTGTTTACCAGTTATATTGTGGGAGTGGGCGTGTTTATTCAATAAGTGTTGATCAGACTGTGCTGCTATGAGTGCCTGCAGGCACTGTGATATAAATAAAATCTCAGTGCTGTCAAGGATCCAAGACAGATCCTGCTGAGTTGATAACTAACCACATGTCTTGCTAAATCGTACAGCATGACATCCTTAAACGCAGAGCCTTCAGTTGGACTCGCATCACGATAAGCAATAAACAAGAGTCAGCAACTTTGATAAGGATAATCCGCATTATAAGTTACTGTAATCACCATATGGCTTCAGGAACAATGCCACTGAGTTGATATGTGGAAGAAGTGCTGTCTAATAAAGCAAACAATACGAGAACTCAGTGGAGAGTTGCTCCAGAGTTTGTAATGTAACTGAAGTTTTTACCAGCAGCTTAGCGCGCTTCGCCTGGTTTGTCCTTGTGACTGCATGGTCTTAAGTGGCTGTACACCTCACCGCCTCACATAAACTCTGAGTAAAAAAAGCCACAGCATGCCACGAACAGCCAGCGTAGCCGTTAAACAAACTGCAAAACGAGAGACACGATAAGGTTGACGAAACGATTCAACTTTAAAGCCCATCTCCCACAGCTAAGGTGAGCTAGCCACGGCTAACATGTAATTGATACAGCTATAAGGAGTTGCGATTCCAAAATACTGAAATCAAACACACAGAAAATATAAAATGCCATAAAAAACCACAAAAAATAAATGTCTAATATAGCTTAAAATAACACTAGAGCCTACGCAAACAAGCGCCACTTACATTGGCTCTACCGCTTTTATTGTATATATTACAGAGAGCAGAGAGCCCTAGCTAAGATTAGCCTAGCATGCTAGTTAGCATTAGCCAGCCAGGGCTAGCAGCGATAATCCTAACAAGTTCATGCGTTAGCCGGAGGTCAGCTCCCGGAGCGAGGCACGGCTTCCAAAAGAACCCAACCTGCCGGGTGGGTTCTAACGAGAACGAATGTACCATCATCTCTTCTGTAACATATGTACCAGAGAAATCACTGTATAGAAAGAAAACACCGTACCGAGCCTCTCCTTCATGGCAGTAACTCCTCTGTTTCTAAAATGATCGCCATCTTGTCAGTCCCTGTCGCGTGGTGTTGGCTCGAGCGCGTCCTCGATACGTGACGTGTTGTTGTTGTTGTTGATGATGATGTTGTGGTTGAAGATGTTTACTCATCTTCTGTAAAAACAATATAATTTTAGCTCCTCTTGATGATAGTAGTTCAGTGTTAGTTTTATTGTAGTTTAAGTGATTTGTCACGTGTTTGGTATTCCTGTCAGTTATTGCTACATGTATTAAGAGTACAAGTAGTACTCTTCATTTATTTTGTGTAGTACAGTGGCGGAGGAAGTACTCTCAAAACTTAAAGAATACCGGTCAATATATTCTACATTTTTCTTTTACTCAATAAATCCCTTAAAATGAACAAATAGCTAATCTAATTAATAATAACAATAAGAGAGCTCCACTGTTGCCCCAAAACTATTAAAACACAACAGTAAGCCACAACTTTGAACTCATGTTCCTCTATTACAATACACACGGGCATTGTGGTTCATGTTGAGTCAGTTCCACACACACCATAGTGCTACCAAATCAAATTAGTTCTGCAAAAACGCACAATTTATTCCTGTCTGAGCAACATTTGCTAAAACCCACAGTGAGCAGCTGTTGAGAAATATAAAAAGACAGAAGCCACATTATTAATATGAATTTGTAACTAAACCAGAGACTAAAGTTGTCAAAAGTATCAGAATAAAAAGTAGAATATTTGCCTCTGTAGTATGGAGGAGTAAAAAAAAAAAGTAGCAGAGGATGGATATTCAAGTAAAGTACAAGTACATAAAAACTGTACTTAAGTAAATGTACTCAGTTACTTTCCATCACATGTGTAGTTTTTATAGAGTCACTTTTCATGAAAATAATCATCAAGCCAAAGAGAGATAAAAAATCACTGCTTTGCTCTGATACTGAAATAGAAGCAATGCGATTTTACACCACTAGATGGGAGTGTTGTATTAACTTTTAACTGCTATCCCTTATAGTATTTAACATCCTTTGGATAATTGATGGATTTGATTTATTAAACCCATGCTGTGCTTGTCAAATGATTTTGGTTTCAAGTCTATTTTATATACAAAGTCCCATAATTACAAATCACAAATCTGTCTTTGGCTTTACCAGGTGGGGGTTGCCGTCTTAGACCTGCCTCTATCCATACATCATCCCAATATTTTCTCATTTTCAGACATTCCCACAATCCCACATAAGTCTTAGGAGTAATGAAGACTACGTATATATTTCCAACAGTCTGGAGCTGGTGTTTGTTTGCTGCACCAATCGTCTTTGTATGTTGAGTTTCCCATTTATCTCTGATACAGTGTGCTGTCTGCTGTAATGCCTTCATGTACCCATTATTTAAACCTATTCTTTTTTTCATATTTGACATCATGTTTTGTTATTGCAGGAACCAAAACTGCTCATCCACTCTGTATTTTCCCTCACATACGGAATATTTTAATTGCAGATGCCTCCGTTTCTGCCTCCATCTCTCTCCATCTGCAGCTGCCCGTCTCAGGTAATGTGATCTTACAACTATGCCAGTTTTTTTCCTTAACTTTAAGCCCCCTCTCTTCCATTTTTATGGATCATAAGTGTGTGTGTGTGTGTGTGTGTGTGTGTGTATTATCCGTTGCCCTGAAGTTTAGGAACCAGGTATTTTAAAGTCTTGTGTGCTGGTGTGAGATGCAAATGTAGCACTTTATGCTGGTTAATGGGGGCTGCTGGCACTCACAGTGTAGATGCTATCAGTCTAAGATAGTGTTTTTATAAGAAAACAACACTTGTACTGTCTCTACTCTAACATCATCAACCACAATGGATAAAAATTTAACCATTAAATGCTAAATTATACAAAAAAATGTTATTATAACCCATAATGAATCCCAATATAAACATGACGGTAATTTCACATTAGGTAAACATCTCTGCAAGAGTGTGAAGGGAGGAGTAGAGTTTCATTCAGGAAACTGTGCCTGAAGGAGGATGTTTCATCTCATCACACGCACGTGAAGAATCCCTCTCATGCACTGATTAGTGGGGAGCTGATCCATACAAGCTCTCTAAAACCTCCTAGTGTGGTAGTAGTTGTGTATGTGTGTGTGTGTGTGTGTGTTCGTTTTTATTTTTTAATGCGAGTGCGTTTATGACAATAGACCAGAGGCTTGTGTGAGAGAGATTAAGGCGCATTTGTGAGTGACTTAGAGAAAGAGGTATGTGTTGATGTGCCATGCGATGCCTGTGAATCACCTCTAATGTTTTTCTCCCTCTATGTCCCCGGGCCTTTCCCGCCTTCATGTCCACACATGCTAACCCTCCCTCCCTCCCTCCCTCCCTCCCTATCCTCTTTTCATCTGCACTCTCTCTCACTCATACACTCACATTTTTCTGTTACTGTACTTGCGAGGACCCCATGTTGATTCACTGATGTCTTTTTAAAGCTGCATTCATCACTAGTTTTCATTTTAAGATTGAATCAAATGACCTCGGCTGTTGCTTGTAGTGATTTGTCCAAAGAGTTATATCTCAACCTTGTAGCCTGACCTCGCTTTGGTGCTTCTTTTAGCTCATTGTTTTGGTTTTACGGCAGATTTACTGAATGGTTCAATGTCACTTTCCTCATGAGCCCTTGTTCTCCGGAAACAAGCAAATAAAACCCAGTGCACTCGACCTGCTCAGCACCAAACCATGCACCAAGCTTTAAAGTAGAAGTCTGATATTTCCACATAATTAAAGGCACCATCAGCGCTATGGAGCAATGTTATGACAAGTGGGCCAGCGCTTTGTTTATACTGTGCAACCGACCACAAGGACACGGGCGGTATCAACAGCTGGTGGCAGCACTGCGCCAAGAAGTGTGATAAACATGTTTGTTAGACGTCAAGGATACACACAATATGTTTCAGATAGAAACTATGAATGCAGACTGTTTTCAAGAAAAAACTCCACCCTTTTTTTTTATTATTCTCTTCTGTCGTCTGGTAGATCTCCTGTTATGTTTAGGGCAGCAGCAACAATTTTTTGTTTTGAATAAATTTTGCATGACTGAACAAGACACATAAATGCATCAACAGTGGAATCTGATTGCAAAGATGGAAGTGTTCACCTGGAAGGTACAGAAAAAACAAAGGAGGATTTTACACAATACCAGTACACGCTGTGGCTAAACCATAAACCACAGAGTGCTAACCTTATACCATTATCTTGCAAAAGTGAGAACCAATGAAATGGAGTTGCTTTAAAGGACCAGAGTGTAGGATTTAGTGGCATATAGCAGCGTAAATACCAACGTGGCCTTCAGGTATCATTCTAAGCTAACGAAAACTTGATCCATAGTTTCAGGTGATTATACACGAATGGAAACAATAGATCCCCATAAACCCGACACACTGGTCCTTTAAAAGAGTTTCTCCTTGTTTCAAAACCTGGGTCTGGTAAGGATAGAAATTCATAAGCGAGCTCACATAGAAACATGTGGCTTTGCAGCCCGTTTTCAGTGAGAAGAGGTTGGTAATTTCAGTGAAAGGAAGCCATTCCGGTGGGTTTCATGGTGGTGTAAACGCAGCTGGTTACGGTGTTGGTTTTGTGGCAGGTGAAAACACAGGTGCTGGTGAAGCCAGAGGAAATGCTTTACAGCCTGTACACAAACACATCTCCTGTAATTTCTCCTCCTGAGATTTTCAGCCTGAATGTTAACGTTGGCGACTTGACAGCTTCTGAGGTTTAATCTGTTTTTTAAAAGTCGTGAGAGGCTGTTTTTCCTCCTCGGACCGTCTGCCTGTTGTCACGTTGACGTGTGGGTTGGTTCATAATGACTCGATGACATCAGGTCCTTGTTTGCATGGCTGTATAATAATCAGCAGTAGCGTCTCAATCACTCTGCTATGTCAACATGGTCCTCCCTGTTCTGGCTTGCTCCGATGCTCCTCAGGTAGAAAAACATTCCTGATGCGTGTGTGCATGCATGTGTGTGTGTGAGTGTGTGTGTGTGTGTGTGTGTGTGTGTGTGTTTTCATGTGCTATAAAGTAAAACCAAAGAGCATGGATTGTTTCTGAGGACAGAGCTGGATATTTTTAGCTGAAGGACTCCAGTGAAGGACGTTCAGGCTTCCTTTGCCTCAATCTTCTCATTTCCTCTGTAAGTGAATCACAGCTGATGGGATAATACTGAACACATGACTCACTTATCCAGCACACGCTTCCTCTGACCATACGGCAAAGAACAAAAAAGATTCCCTCTTTCCATATTTTCTGCCTTTACTTCCCTCCTTCTACTCTCCTCTGGAGCCTCCTTAGATAACCAGCTAACAAACCTAACATTAGATTGAAGAGTAAAAGAGGTGATATGGAATAAGGTCGACATATCTGACCTGAAACTTGATAAATGCTGTCTAATAATGATGTGAATCTTGAAGATGTTGAATCACTTTCCACAAGAATAAAACAACATTCCCCAAAATATGAAATGCAATGCCAATAATATCGACTAAGTCAGTAAATAACATCAAAAAACCACATTTGGCGCAGAGAAAACTTATATATAGCCCCTTTAATTCATTAGGAAACTCGTCCAAATGGCTGTTTGATCACTTCTGGAAAAGGGCTGCAGATCTCCTGCAAAATCTCCTTATAGACAGATTATTAATTTACAACCACAGGCTTGATGAGTTGAAGAACCCAAGAATGTATTAACATTCAGCCTATAGTTACAGGTGACTGACTAACTCTTAGCCAAATAGATCCAGCCCATACTTACATGATTGTTTTCTTCTGACCTATGTAGACCTGGTTCCACATACAGCATGACTGTCAGATGCTACTTCCACATCTGGACCAATTCTGGCGCCCGTACAGATAATATTATGTTCGTCAACCAATATCAAAATAAAGGATAAGAGCCGAAATCTGCACAGACGTGAAGGTATATGGGCCAGACTTGGGCCGAGGACCCCGGCATATGTTTGGTAATGTCATACTAAAATTCACAGCTGCAAACCTGTTGACCCATTCAAGTGTCGATTGATTATTACCTACATTTATACCTGCTTTATTATGGATTAGAAACACAGCGATGTTATTACCAAATCATTTGATTTAAACAGGACACACTGATGCAGGAGGGTCTTTATTCAACAGGAAGGAAACTTCTTCACTTCAAAAAGTAATAAAAACAGCAACATTTTACAGTATTTTACGTTCTGCACACGACAGCTTATAAAGCCTTTATAACTGGTTCCTTATAGAAACTAGTACCAACATTTTTTAAGTTTTAATGGAGCAACCATTAGTTACTAATAACTTCACCTTCAAACATAATAATGGATTTATGAATGGCTGGTGCAACCCAATCCAGGACCTCTGGGTGCCGGTTGCTGTGTGACACCCATAGCAGACCAGTTTCGAGGCGTCTGTCTCAGGGTGATGGGTGCTGCCAAAGAGGGGCATTGTGACTCCCAGCGAGAGGAGGGGAGGGTGGGGGAGTTATTGTCCCTGAGCCCGCGGGAGCTGCCATGCGCTCCGGGGCCAATAGCAACACAAGAATGCTCATAGGACAAAGGCCATAACTCTATTCTATAGCAACACAAGCGAGGCATTGTGTTCATACAGGCACGCACACACACTTTATACACACATGCATGCATTTGCCATTACTACAATAATACACACACACACACACACACACACATAAAGTATACCGGAGCAAACTATGCATCTGTGCGAGCATGCCAAACACTCATTCATCAACTAGTTTCCCACACCATGCAACCCCCCACAGGACATCTCCATCACAGGCTGAGAATGGCCAGTCAATCTGAGGACAATGAGTGAGCGAGCAAGCAAGAGAGAGAGAGAGAGAGAGAGAGAGAGAAAGAGAGAGGAAGTCCATGGTTCAGCTGAAGCAGTCTATGTTCTTGTGTTGCATCTACACCTCAAGGCCAGTTCCCACCCATCAAACACCTCCATCCCCACCCAACCTGGGGGTTAAAAGTCCATTTAAAATCCTGCTTAAGTAAAAGTAAAAACGTTTTGTGCTGCAACTGGTGAATCAAGTCAGAGCTCCTTTATATATATAGTTAATCCGGTGGTTCTCAATTCAGGGGTCAGGCCCACCTACAGTGGGTCACGGGATAAATCTGCGGGATTGTCAGATGATTAATGGGGGAATATTGGATAATTTGACCTTTTTGGGTCCTGAACAATGATTTAAATGAAACCATGTGAGAAGTTTAGAGAGGGAACCCATGAGGCGCGTTTCCATCCACCTCTTTTTATGCACATATTCAATGTGTGGATTAAAGAACCTGAGTGGAAACAAGAGGAAAAGAGGTTGAAATATCCATAAATAGTTTATAGACTTGACTGAGATAGAGAAGTTGTTTTTATGGATAAAAAAAAGATATGTAATGGAAACATTTTGTGAATAAATCATGACATACATGAAGCATGTGACTCATATGTAACTTTTTAAAATTACACCATTTTGTATAATTTGGAGGTACAAAGCTGGAAAATTAGCTCCAACTCTTAATCTGAAATGCACCCAAGTGATATCTAATATCTGCCCATCAGTATAATGGATGGAAATGTGCATGAACTCACATTTTCTCTTCTGGTTAAAATTTGCATTACATTTGACTGACACTTGGATTTAGACACCTGCAACATGAAAAGGAGGTCCAACTAGACACTGCTTTTTTGTAAAAAGGTCACAAGCCAAAATGATTGTGAACCACTGGATTGATTTTTAATAAAACATTTTATTTAATCATATTTTATTGTAGTAAAATCTATCTGTGAAGTAACCAATGACTCAAACTGTAGGGTGAATGCAGTGGAGCGAAAAGTACAGCAGGATAAAACAGGACAAAATGGAAACACTCAAGTGCAAGTACAGTACTAGAGTAAAAGTACTCAGTTACTTTCCTCCACTGGCCCTGAGGCATTCCTTCCAGACACATTCCTCTTCCTGTATGCACTCGTTCACCCCTTCCCCTGCTGTCTGGAAACAGCTCGGCAGAAATGAGGAGGAGCCGTGACCCCTCTGCCACAAATCTGTGAATGGGCCGCGAATGAGGAAACGTGGGTACAAGAGGCTATCCGGCCTCGGCTGTGAGAAAACATCCACTCCCTCACTCACCTCTCCTTGGCGAGGCGAGGCCGGCAGACAGGTGAGTGACCCCTGACCCGGCCTGCCGCGCAGCGCTGCTCGATGCGCCAGGAATGTGTCCACACCTCTCGGCCAACCACGTCACGGCGAGCGGGCGAGGAGGAGGTGGAAAACACGCACTCTGCCTAAACCCAAACAGAGTGTGTGTGTGTGTGTGCTCGCCCCGGCCTCTCTGTTATGGTCTACATTCTGTGGCGCTGTGTGAATGTAGGGGTGAGTGTTTTGGGAGGGAGAGTGATGGATGACTTAATCTGAAGGGACACACAGAGAGGAAAGGGAGGTGTGTGTGTGTGTGTGTGTGAGAAAGAGCGGGGTGATAAGGATATTTTTGTCCAATTTATGTGAAGTATTTCAAGGCCTGGACAGTTATATCAACTGTTGTTGAGAGTTGGGGATAGTTCTGCTCTGCAACAAGGTTTCAGTGACAAGGAAAGATAGCTGCTCAATGACGAGCAGAAATAGCATGTTTGTTACAACCTTCACTTATTTTTTATAGTTTCAACCATTGCGTCAGTCAGTAATAGTAAGATTGCATTCGCCAAGTAAATTGCTGAGATCTGAGGTCACTACAAAGAAGTCAGACGGGGCAGTTAAACCAACTCCGAGGTATAAAATGATAATTGTAACTCCCCGTATCAATGTGTCTTTGTTCCCAGATCTCAGTTTGCCAAGTAACTGCTGCTGCGCCTGTCTAGCTTTCTGTTCCTGCGTGACACATTTGCAGTTTACCATCAATGATATCAGCTAATTAACCCTAGAAAAGTGGCTTCTCATTTCTAGCCGGTGTCTCAAACTGATTTTGTCAGCTGTAGCTAGCTGGCTAAATGATGCTAACTCCAAAAATTATGTAAAATAAAACAACATAAATACATAAATAACATTGGCTCTGTGAGTTGGTGGAAAATGCTGTCTCTGAAAATATAAAACTACCATACAATTGATGGCTACGCGCATGATAGCATGCTAAAAGACTGACGCTAAAGTTAGCTTAATGACCAGGAGAAAAGGTCCTGATAATCCATACATCTAAATAAGGAGCAGCATTGTTCTTGTATTGCAGGGTAAAACTATTTAACTACTAGCTATGATAAAATCAGACTGTTATATTGTTCCAGTTTGTACATGTTTAGCTTGCTAGCTTACTGTAGACAAACATACTTTGACAAGCTACAAAGAATTTATGCTTTATTGATCATATTTCTACTTTTACAAGAGAAACACACCTGATTAGTGTCTTTGGCAAACATAACAACAACTAAGTAACATTAACATTAGTGTTATTATTGTAATTATAAGTTAGCTGGACATGCTAACATTGGCATCTTACGTTAGCGCAGATAAACATGGTGTAATCTATCTATAGCACTTTTATGTTAGCATTTTTAGCTTTGGGATATATATATGAAGAGTATCACTCTGACTGCAGCATCACTTGAAAAAACTATACGATGATTGGACAATCACTGTTTGGGGGAGGGATTTAGGGAACTGAGCCAATGACTTCTGTGAGTACAACGTTATTATAACCAGTATAAACTCCTGGTCAATCCTCGAAAAATAAGACTCAAGTTTTAATAAACCAGAACTGCCCTTTAATATAACCAAACAAGGACAAAAAACAAACCAGGGAGAGAAAGATGAACAATAATATTTATATAGATATATACAAATAATACTGTACAGGAGCACAAAGGAAGGAATAACAAGGATTTTTTCTGAATTCAGCAGTGGAGTGTAATATGAGATGAATCAATATACAGTACGTAACGTAATCATCAACATTGGAACGGCTGTGTTTTTTTGAAAGTGTATTCAAACCTAAAGAAAAGCTTAAGAGCTGGACTGAATCTGGACTGTGCTCGTAGTTTACCGCTGCATTCAACCACTCTCTCTCTCTCTCTCTCTCTCTCTCTCTCTCTCTCTCTCTAGCTCACATGCACACACACATTTTGCAAAAACAGTCAGGCAAATACATTCACGTTTGGGGTAAAACCCATTCACTCTGATTTCAACACAGGCACACCTGGACTGGCTAAGATTTAACCACCTGTAGTGGCTTGTATGGCTTGTTGAGCGTCACTCTGGGTGCTTTGCACATCGTTTCTGCAGCACACACACACACACACACACACACACACACACTGCTGCCTCTGGAAGTGTGTGTCCACTGTAAAGCAGCACACACTCCATCCACAGTCTATGTCAGGCATTGTAGATTTGTGTGTGTGTGTGTTAAACTTCCTCTCTTTGTGTGTCCGTAATCCCTCAGTCCATCTTAGGCTAAAGTGCTGCAGAGAGGAGGGAATTCAGTTTCATGTGCATGTGTTTTTAATGAATGTCAATGGGTCTAGGGTCCGTTCGGTCACTCAGTATAGAGAACTCTCGGTCATAGCACTGAATTCCTCAATTTCTTGATCTGCAGCAGCAACAGCAAAGGAAATATTTGCTTGAATCCTACATAAGAATGTAAGAGTGACAGTTTTGCTCAGATGCGAGGCAGATATGTCTTAACGAAAATTACATCCTGTGTGCTTTTAGCGTGTGCAGTCCACCACTAGCTTTATGCTCTCATTGGACAACAGCAGAAGAATGGAGGAGGGGTTTCAAATGTCTGTCCAGTCTCCGCCCCGCCCCGCCCCCGAAATCCTGTGCGATTCAATATTCCACATCTGGAGGGAAAGAAAACACGAATCCACGGCTTTGTTTCAAACAGTCTCGTCGGTCCGTGTGTCCGTCGGGCCTCCGGTGTTTTAACCGTCTGTCTACCAGTTGCAGTCCGTCTTGAGTAGTGTGAGGACTTTGCGGCCCAAGTTGGTTTTCCACGGCTTGACGAAGCTCTTCATGTTGACCAGGAGGCGTCCCTGCTTACGGTCCGAGTGTCCCGCCACCAGGTACTCCACCCCTGGGAAATGAGGTCAAGAGTCAAGGACACTCTTCTTTGGGAACAATTTAAATTTTAAAAACCTTTATCAACTTTAAAGAGTGCAACATCACTGTCGTTTAAACCATGGCTTCAGAAAACACTGTTTAACACTGTGTGAGAATATGTGTCTGACCTGGGTTGAGGATGGGGCAAGTGCAGCCCCGCGCGGTCCAGGACTCGGGGTAAAGGGTGACTCGACCTCGCTGTATCTTCACCTTGGTGTTCTGACTGAGCACCTTCTGAACTTTGACCTCCACCTCGGCGTGGGAGCCCTTATCGTGGGCCGACAGCACTTTCACCTTCAGCACTAAGAGTCGAGTAGAGAGACCAGATGTCATTAGAAGGTACAAAGTAAAACTCAACTACAGGTGAAGTAGAGCCTGTTGTCGACGGCTGACGTGGAACCAATAGTTGCTCTGTGTTTCGTAGCTGGACAAACTTCAAAAGCAGTTTTCATGTGATTATGATTTCCTTTTTCTTTTTCCAGTTTGATCTGAAATTCAGATTAGTGATGCTTTCCCCAGAGGGGTTGGAGCAAAATCAATCATTGCTCTGAACGCTGCACTCAGTTGCGTCCAGATTTACCTGGATGATTTTGCACAGACATTCATGTTCCCCAGACAATGAACCCTAATGACTCTTGAGGTTGAGATTTGTGTTTTGACAAGTACTGGAACCGATCGCCATTTCATTTTGTTGCCGGCTTCTGTGTGTATGGTTGAGTGTGTGTGAGTGGGCCCACAATTTAAAGAGTACATTTAAAGTTAAATACTAGAATACAGAAACAAAACAAAGTTAAAGGGATATTGGGGAATATAGATACATTTGTGATTGCTTTTAAATATTAATAACCTTGTGAAGCCATAGGGGGGAAAAAAAGGGAAAATAACTATTGGTAATTAATATTAAAGCACACCCATAAAAAAAATGAAATAAGAGCTTAACTAGCTTAACTATCTTTAGAGGAAGGCACAGAAGATGGAGTAGAGTGTGTGTGGAGGATGATTGCGTTCTTACCGTATGCATAATTCATGGTGCAGAAGAGTTTACTGTTGGTCAGTGCTTGCTCTTTACACTCGCACTTCTCTGCAGGGGACAAACACAGACACACATTTAATATTCATAACTTAACCGATGTCGTGTGTGTGTGTGTGTGTGTGTGTGTGTGGGGTCTCAGATACTGTACGTGGCGTCCTAAGAATGCAAGAACAGTGTGTGTGTCCAGTGAGGAATGTGCCTATGAGAGCTGCAGTTACATGGTGGTGGTGGTGGGGGGTCCAAGAGAAGGGACACTTGGAAACTATCCATGCGCAGAAACACACACACACACACACACACACACACACACACACACACACACACACACACACACACACACACAACCACCTTTGTTCCATGTCCTTCTAAGGCCCTATCAAGACTTTCATTACTTAACCATTAATGCTTGGGCACTGAACTGTGGAGGAAGATGAATAACACACACACACACACGCACACACACACACACACACACGCACACACACACACACACCTGAGTAGTGGAGGGCAGAGAAGAGTTCATCTGCTCTGAAGATCCTGACCGGCTCGCTGGAGTTTCCCTCTAAGTTGTACAGGTCCAGATCAGAGCTGCACAAATACATAACAACATTATCACGTTAATCTGCGCCAAACAAACGTCCAACGGTCCGACTGACCGAGGAGGCAACAACTATGAATACTGAACAAATCTGATCAAGTTCAGTCGATCCTACAAGTTGCTCCAGGCTGGGAGGACATGAAATCTAGATAAGATAAATTCATCGTTCCCTGAGGAGGATTCCTGATGATTGGGTTCAATGCCAGGTCTAAATTTCCCCTTGAGCTACATCGAGTTATAATGAAAACTAGCGGCAAGATTTCCATGAAATTCACTGTTGATATTCATGCACCACAGGGGACGAATACTTGTGTTTTAGCTCCATCACGAAGCCAGAAAAGTCTATTTTTACACCAGAAATATTATGATCAGATTGCTGTGATATTACCAAGCACTGACTGCATGCTCCCAAATGGACAAAACCCCAGAGCTAACTTGACATTTTTAGTCCGCACGTCAAAATCAATGAATAGATTTGCTCATGGAGACAATAAATCTCAAACTTTGATACATAAATTTGATATAAAAAAAACCTTGAAAGTGTGTCTTTATTATTTTATACTGTAATGATGATTGTAGCCTCTATAACAAGACAAAACATTTTTGGTCTTATTTTTAAACACATTCAAGAGTTTCTATACATGTGTAAGACCTTTCTTGGTATTGTACAAATTAAACCTCTGGAATCAGAACTTTACTCTGCATCAACATATTAATTCATTATTAGTATATATGGATTTGGCATCGGGAAGTAAAACGTTTCTTACTCACCCAAACATACAGTCTCCAGTGAAGGGATCACAGTCTCCTGCACAGTCACATGGACGGCAGCCGTATTCATGGAAGCCCCAGTATCCCACCATGCACCTGTCGCAGTGGGCTCCGCCTACTCCAGGTTTGCAAATGCAGTTTCCGTTGGAGGGGTCGCAGGATGAGCCGTCCGCCAAGTGGAAGGGCATGGAGCCCAAGGGGTGACAGTTGCATGCTGGGAGATAAAAGAAAAACGTGTAATTAGTTTAGAGTTGGAGGTAATTTTAAACTGTGACATTCTTTTGCTTTTCAAAACCTCACTAGCGCTGATGTTTTTGAGCACTAACAAAATAGTCTTTATATTCTGGCGAAAACTGCTATTAATATTTAATAATATTTTTAAAATATGTAGTATTGCAGTCATTAATAGTTTCCCTGATATGTTTTAATCCTATGCTATTTAACATGCTAATTAGCCATGTATGCTAATCCTGGTTTTCTAGGTTGTTTCTCTTGAAATTTCTCTGATTTATACCATTAATTGCTGCTGCAAAAGTTTAGTACATTGAAGCAGATCATTATAATTTGATTATATAATCTTCAACATTCATAATCCAACAAGTTTTAGAGTCACCAGCAATGCTAGCAGCTAAATGAGGCTGTATTTACAGGCATAGCAGTGCTTTGAGCTAAATGCTAAACGGTTCTCGCTACATTAGCTAACATGACAAAGTTTGGCAGGTATAATATTTACTATGTTAACCGTTGTAAGTTAGCGTGTTAGCATGCTAACATTTGCTAATTATTGCTAAACACTGAGGCTGATGTGAATTTTTCTATAAACTGGGATTGTTGATTTTGGGTGTAAATACTATATACTACACTATATTTTGAAAAGCCCTTTTTGCAATCCTCCAAATTAAAAGTTTGGCCTGATGATGGCGTTAAATTAGTTAGCGTTAGACAGTTAATCTTAATAGTTGTTGCTGCATTTCATTCAAAGCCAAAAATGTGAACCGCGCAGAGTCAGAGGATCAACAAAGTCCGTTAGATCATCTGGGGAGGAGCAGTAAAATTATCTATAATGATCAAAATGTATGTAAATATACTGTAGATATATAAAAAAAAGAAAGAACAAAATCACAGTATTGTAGCCTCGAGTCCAAACAGCTTTCTAAGATGACACTTTGTTGACCTGCAGTTTGTCACCGGCCCTGGTGATAAATTAGAGTTTCATCATTCATCACATGTGCTATTTGTCTGTCTGGTATTGTTGTAGGAGCTCGCAATACAAAGGCCTCTCTCTTTTTCTTATCACAGCTTTCTCCCTCCCTCATGTCCCCTCTAATTGTGTGCTGATAGGGTGTTCTTTAAACAACCTCCAAAAACAATATACTACACACACACACACACACACACACACACACACACACACACACACACACACACACACACATGTTTCCACTAACAGTCTGAGAAAACTACTGTCTGCTTTCTTGCCACTGCTGCGAGCGCTGAGACCTGGAGCCTTGCAGGAGGAGGTGTCTTACTCTCCCCATAAATCTGTCCCTATCTCAGGGTGCAGACGGGGTGGGGGTGGGGGGGTGACGGGGGGGATGGAGGGAGGGGAGAGACGTGGTGAAGGACAGGGAGAAGACGAGGAGAGAGAAACATAGAGGGGGTGTTGTTTGGAGCCATTTCTCTTCTGTTTAATGATGCTTGAAGCCTGACTGGCAGTGAGCGACTCTAACTTACTGTACACCCAGAGGTCTGTCTCTCAGGCCTCTCTCCTCTTCTTTTATAACTAAAGCTGCTTTTGATTATAGATTATAGGAAAAACAAAAGAAAACAACAACTTTAAATCATAGCTTTAGTTCAGGAAGTTGTGTTTTTCAAATCAAACTGTGACACCCTCCTAATGAATGGAGTTTCTCGACAACCGCACGTCCGATCGACTTCAAACTTCACACGTGTTCTCGAGAAACACAAAAAGAGAAATGCCAACGTCGTCGCTTTCGACAACGCCGCGTTGCAAAGATGGCTGCACCCGCTAAAAGCATCCGAGTCATCTGGATCAGCTGACGTGTATTATCATTTTAGACAGAGATCCAAGCTCTGAAAGTGCGCTTTGTTTAAGACTCAGCTCCAGCGAGACAGAGCTGTCTTGTTTACTTTTGAACCCCACCTGACCTTATAGAGAAGAAGTAACTTACACACCTCTGTTGTCATGGTAACACAATGTTATACCATGTGTCATCTAACATCGTATAGTTTTTAAGATTTCGTTTAACGGCCGTGTTTGAGCGAGAAAATTAAAGTAACGTTACAGACTGTAAATAGTTTTGAATTCAAAAATACGCCAGTGATGAAATAAATCCAAACCCATTTTAAGTTTTAAGTTCTTCAGTAAAAATGACTGATTCTCCAGCTCAGGTCAAGGGTTGTTATCACACACACTGATTACATTAATCTACACACACGTGTCACTTTATTAGAGTCACTTAGATAAAACTAATCCAGTATAATACAATAACCCTGCAATAAATCCTCCATTAATGGGGTTATAATGTGTAATGTAAATCTGTTTGAGAGGATGCTGAGTTCTAAAACTGATCTCTGTCACCTTACGGCCATAAAAGATATTTTATTATCTATTGTCACTGGCAGGTGGAGGTGTGTAAAGGATTACAGCTGTACTTTTCTCTGAATTTCCTCAATAAAAATTTACATGAGTTGCAGCTTTCCCACGTTTGACTTCTCTAATAAACGGAGTCTTTGTCCGGTGAGGACGACGTCTGATCAGCCAGACGCTTCTATCAGACCAACAACCAAGATAAGATAAACCTTATCATGAGACCCAACAGAACAACATCTGTAAAATCATAAAGATATCACATTCATAGACTTTATAGACTTGGACACACACACACACACACACACAAATACTGGACATACACAAATATTAGGAGAGGAGAGTTTCATTTACTGACAGAGATTTGAGTAAGTGTGTGTCCGTGTGTGTGTGTGTATGTGTGTGTGTGTGTGTGTGTGTGTGTCAGCCCCTATCTACACTATTGTTTAGTGAGCAGCCTCCGCACGTTAACAATTAACGTTGATTACGGCACATCCTCAGCGCCATGTAAAGCTAAAACACGTGTGGCGATGTGTTTAGTGAGCGTGTGTGTTTACTTATGAGCATTTGAATGGGTCACTACACAAGGACTCCTGTATGTAAATACAGTGCGTGTGTCTGTGTGTGTGTGTGTGTGTGTGTGTGTGTGTGTGTGTGTGTGTGTGTGTGTGTGTGTGTGTATCTAAGAAAGCTGTGGGCTGCAGGAGTTCTGACAATGAAAACTTTATGAGCGTGTGCTGAGACATGACAGGACACCTGCCTGAACAACCCCCCCAAAAAAACCAGAGCAGATAACAAACCTGCCCCCCCACCCACACACACACACACCCACACACACACACACACACACACACATACACACACTGTAACTTTCCCCTCTGCTAAAGTGTTTTAGTGTGTACGAGCTTGCGTGGAGCTTGACGAGTGTTTTCTTTCTCGGGCCCCTCGGAGCCTGGTATGAAAAAAATGTTCCTCGCGACGGAGGGAAATTCCTCCATTGTCAGCGAGCGGCTACAGTGAGATTTCACAACCTGTACCTTCGTCTCCGGGGTTCTCCAAGCACGCCGTCGCTTCTTTTCTTTTTCTTTCCCTATCAATCATCCGTCAGCGAGGATCATCTGCCCTCCAGCCTCTGTAGTCACCCCACCGCTCAGTTTTCAGGTGCAGAGAGTGAAATTTCAACCTTACTAAAAACACACCTGTGACCTTATTAGAGATGCCAGCACAGACACACTCGGCGTACACAGGAAGAAGACATTAGGTGGAACAACAATGGGATGAGGCTGTAAACGAATCGATGCTAACGGACGACTAACGGCAGGTTGGAGCGACGGTGCACCAGACCCTCTGATTGAGACTTTCAGGGTTGGACTGTAGTGACTGTGGAACCTGCACAATAAAAAGCTTTTAGAATAAAATACAAACCCTGTAGAAATGACCATAAAATCACAAGGAGCTATTGTTGTTTTTATATGTCTTGTTTTTTAGGCAATGAGGAAGTTTGGTCGTGACAAACATTTAAAACAAAAGGAAGTGGACCTCCGATAAGGCCGTTAGTGCCTCATCTTTATCTAACACAGTCATCGTCAGGACGACGACAGGTTCAGACTGAGCTGTTCAAACTTGACTGACAGTGAAGGAGTCGACTGTGATTGTCTTTTCTCCTGTGACGAGCAAAGTGTCTGGTCTGTCACATTTTCAAAATAAAAGAAAATGAATTCTACGGACCAGAAAGCTGCTTCAAAGTAAGAGTACTTCATAGAAATGTATTGGAGTCAAAAGTACAAAAGTACAGGATTCAAGTAAATGTACTTCGTTCCTGTCCAGCCCTGGAGATACGTCAGGATTCTGGACCGAAGGTGCAGATCATAGCAAGTGACAAACATTAGATAGTGACTATAGATGTTGATAATGTTTGTATTTCTGTCGTAATATATTCTTTATTATAAAAAAATGAAAACAAAAACACGACAACAACCCGACTCTGGGTAATAAAAATCAGGCTGATAGCCAACACGTTCCCCCCCGATGTGTTACTGAACGGTCTGGTGCAGCTTGACAGTTGTTTTGAATTCAATGAGATGTGTACACTATGTACACGAGCACGCGCACACACGCACGCACACACACACACACACACACACACACACACACACACAGTAATCATGTGTGAGTCCAGCATACCTGCAGGACTGAGCTGCCTGGGTCAAATCTGAGAGATAATCAGAGGGAGAATGTAGCCACTGTCGTGTTTATGGATGACTATCTCGTGTTTACTTAAGACTCGTCTCATCACCGGAGGGCAGCAAGCCACTCAATCCGCCTGCGCACACACACACACACACACACACACACACACACACACACACACACACACACACACACACATGTAGACGCAGAGAGGACCCTCACACACTTAAAAACTACTACCAATGATTACCCTGAAGCCGCTCCAGCTCTGAGTCACGTATGAAAAATGACAGAACAAGCCGGGATGGACAGGCAGGGGGTTGTGTGTCAGGCTTTGAGTCAAGACGTAGGAATGCCGCCATCTGATGATTAACTATGGTGTAAACCTTGGATGGAGCACGCCGCTTCTTAACACGCACACACACACACACAGACAAACAGACACACAGACAGAGCCAGGTGCCCATCAGGAATCAGTGTTATCCAGCAGGTCCCGGCTTGCGATCTCAGTCCCCGGCATTCCTCGGGATAATGAGAGCGCCGTGCCAGTGCGGCGTGTGTGTACCGGGTTAATGTTGTGATTCACGCCAGTGACGTTTTGTCAACACCGGTATCATCAATTATACTTTATGACATTTTACAGTGTGTTCGACATGTCGGGGGGTGTGAGGGCGACGGGTGACGGGAACGATCTGATGTTTACATGAGAAATTCCTAAAGTGACCTCACATATGGCGTTTTCACACAGGAAGCTCGTTTGCTGCGGTCTGATTGGTTGCTGATGCTTCAGAATGACTAAAATATACATTACTCACAAAGGAACTGGACTTCATTGTGTGTGTGTGTGTGTGTGTGTGTGTGTGTGTCTTACGTTTGCAGGAGTCGGGGGCGGTCTGCGGTCGATGGGGGTCTCTGTAGAAGCCGGCCTTGCACTTCTGACACTGTCGTCCCTCGGTGTTGTGAAGACAGTCACAAACGCCCCCGCTGCGCTGGCCGGACTCACGCCACGCCGACCAATCGAAATGGCAGCTCTGAGCGTGTCCGTTGCACTTACACTCTGCGGTGAGAGGGAGGAAATCATGGCAGAATTATCTACGGGAAGCAGCGAGTCTCAAATGAATGAAAATAGATTAAATTTGATTTGAATCAGTTTTGGACTCTAAGGCTAATTTCCTCCTTCGTGACGATTGCACGGAGGGTTAAAGTTCTGCATAATTGAGGGCGTGGCCGCTTTGAGTGACAGGTGGCAAACCAGCATGCACCAAAGTCACGGCTCGAAACGCGCCCCGCCTCTTTGCCCATTTTTGGATTAGCTGTGAGATTGGTGGAGTCCGACACTGCCAAGATGGCGACGGCAGAGCGGCTCGCTCTGAGCTTCAAAACCGCTCTTCAGAAACTTCGTGAGTGACGTCACGGAGGCTTCATACTGTCATTGACCAAATCACATGATCAGGTGTTGGGCGCGTTTGTTCGACTCACTCCGACATTCGTGCGGCGCCCCCGTCAATCCGTCGGCGGGCTGCCAGGGTCGGTCGTTGTAGAGAGGAGCGCAGCGCTCGCAGTGGTCACCTGCAGTGTTGTGTCTGCACACACACTTCCCATGGACCTGAGGGAGAACGAGAGAGAGAGAGAGAGAGAGAGAGAGAGAGGAAGAGCTCATTAGCAACATGCAAAAAATGATAGACAGAGGTAGAAGGATGGGAGGAACAAAGAGGTCAGTGTGATGAAGAGGGAAGTTTCCTGTGTGAAGACAAGCGTGTTGTAACTCTTCCTCTAGCTCCCACACTCATCCGCAGCTTTTCCACAACTCTCGGTCTTTCCTTTTTTCCCCTCCTCTTCCTCCTTATCCCGTCTGACTTTCTTATTTCCTCTTGTTCCGTCTCTTTCCTCTTCGCCCTCGCATCGAAATTAGTGAATGGAGATTGATTGTTTGGCTTCATCACTGGAAACAAGAACGGGCCTCTGCTCTGAAAAGCCTGTGTGTGATTGTGTGTGTGTGTGTGTGTGTGTGTGTGTGTGTGTATTTACGAGTGTGTGTGTGTGTATGAGGAGAGTGCAAGTATGCAGCACTGAGAGCACAATAACAATCTCCTTGTCATTCCTGTGAGCTGGAATGCCATGCATGCTGGATAATGATTGGGGGGGGGGGGGGGGGGGGGCGAGCCAGGCATCTGAGGAAGCTCTTTATTTGTTTGCGTTACACCGTGCAACTGTAATGTAGGACACACAATTATACAACGATTACAGAGGCAGACACACACCGCACACACGCATTGAAAGTAACCGCAAATGCACGAAAAAGCGCACGGCGATTCTTGCCTTCGTTTTTCCCACGGTGTGTGTGATGTGTCACCGACTCCTGAATGGCTCCGATTCACACACACAAACACACACTGTGCTGAACATGGACTTAAACACATCCACATGCAGCTATTAGGAATACAGCTATTAACCACATGTCCTCTGCCTGAACTGACCCCAGATCAGTCACGCAGTGTAGACGTGAACACACATGACTGATTCTACACACATCACACACCATTTCAGTCACACTAATAGGGGCATGAATGAGAGGGTCCGGGCGAACAGGACATAGGAGACCTAAAGACAATATCACCCAAAATGAAAAAGACGAAGTGATTCATGAAAAAGTTCCAGAGGTGAGAGAGAGAGAGAGAGAGAGAGAGAGAGAGAGGAAGGAGGAGAAGGGGAAAAGGCCAGTGGCAGCAGCAGCAGTAGCAGCGGCGTCTGGCTCGGGTCCAGACAGCTGGTATTTCAACCCATTTCACATGTTTACCACACCGTGATACGGGACAATTAACAAACGTACACACTGAGCGCTGCACACACGCAATCATGTAACGTCGGCCACACAGATGACACAGCAGGGCCGGACTGATACGGGACTGGAAGCTGCTGATGGCTGATAAATCGTTCACTCTTTCAAACCAAAAATATGGGGATTAGTTTAGATAGATCATAGAGCATCATCATCATCATCATCATCATCAGGAATAAAAAGATACAACCTCTATACTATCGCACCGGACTGTATATTGTCATAAGATATGATAATGTTGTACCAGTACGCGGCGGAGGGATCTGATATCTTTCCTAAAATCAGAGGAAGTAAAGTTCCTGCTCCGGCGTCACCCTGAGAAATTCAAATCTACCTGCGGTCCGATTGTACAAAACCTTTTTTTTAAATTGAAGACTCTCTCTATAGATTTGTAATTTTGTTGTCCCTGTTTCTTTTCTTTTGTTTTTTTCCCCATAATGCACCTCACCGGTCCCTCCACGAGCGGCACATGCAGTTTGTAACATTAGCTTTCTGTTGCAGATTTGCGGTTTCAAAGATCGGATCTGATGACGATATCGAGGTGCAAAGCCAGACATTATACAACCGATTTCACGAGCTGAGTGCAAGTTAAGCTGACAGTCATTTAAATGGAACCAGCAAGGCGTCCCAACGCATGGGAAGGAGGAGGAGGGGTGGGTGGGGGGGGGGGGGGGGGGGATTTGGCAAAAAACATACAAGCAAGAAAGCAAGGGAACATTCCTGGCGGATTACTTTGTAACATGAACACAGTGTTCAACTGTTTTTTCCTCGCGATTGTTGCGACGGGAGATAAAATGAAACTGCGATAACTTCCCTCGAGTTGTAAAAACCTTATCCGTCATTATTATCATCTGCTCCTCAGGCTGAATCCCTGCAAACCGTGATGCAGGGATCTGACCTTTACATGTGCAATATCTTCCAAGAAGAGAGAGACAGGAAGTGAGTGGAAGACAAACGCACGAAGAAGAGGTCAGGGAAATAAATGAAAGCAGAGAAAAGACACACACACACACACAGACACACACACACACACACACACACACACACACACACACACACACACTGGCTGGACTAATTGCTGCAAACGCTCCAGTAGCTGGCCCTGGATGTCATTATGTGTGTGTGTGTGTGTGTGTGTGTGTGTTGGCTTTGTGGCTAACTAACAGACAGTGTAATCACCCTGAACCGCAAAACCCCTTGTGGGGGTCCAGGAGCACAAAACAACAACAACCACAACAACAACAATAAACAAACTGATGCCTTCATCCCCCGCTCACAGCGTCTGGGCAGTAATGACTCGGTGGATAACGGCCACTTTCACCGCTGATTACTGCACACACACACACACACACACACACACACACACACACTCAGAGCAGACAAAACATTGCATGCTTAAGCACATGCACCTCACACACACAGCAGACTAAACAAACAAGACATACTGTACATGTATGAATAGAATTCAAGTGTATGCAGTGTGTGTTTATATACGCTAAACATACACTACACTAAGGCAGCTTTTGAGAGGTCACACACACACACACTGAAAAAAACCTGAAAGAAAATGCATAACCACTCACACACACACACACACACACACACACACACACATGCCCTTCCCTTCCCTGACTGATCAGTAATCTCTGCCCTCATCTCCTGTCTTGTGCTGCTCTGCTTGTTTGGGTTTTGCCAGAAACAGGCGGCTCTGGGTCGAAACAGAGACACAAAACAAAACTGCTGATAGGCGGGAAAAGGCACTTATATAACATCTGCGTGTTTACCGAACGCTCCTGCGTGGCACACAGCAGAACGGCGCTCCGATGACCTGAGGTAATGTTGTGAGGTCGGTGAAGAAGGATTTACTGTTCGAACTCGAAGTCTTGGGCGCAGTCTGACTAATATTTGTGGTGAAAAAATGGTTTAATATTCCGCACAAGTGAGAGTTAAAAATGAATTATTATTGTTGTTATCAGCCCGGCGTGCAGAGGCCAGCTTTACAGTCCTGCGGTTTAAACACTGTTTCAAGAGGATTTTCGACCCTCAAAAGAAGGAAATCCTCGTGAAAACTCTCAGCGGAGCCACTTGGAATTTCTTGGCGTGAAAACAGTGAGATTTTAAAGATTTAAAGACTGTGTCCAATAAACTGACTAAAAGATGATAAGTAGAAGGCAGGACCTGCATCAGACGTGGAAAAACTGTCTATATAATTGATCCTGACCAAACTGGACAAGCCAATTTATTGCTGATATTAGATATTAGGAGGTTTCAGTGCAGAAATGTCAGTAATATGTTTGAGATACAGTAGGTTACATATGTAACCCAGGTTCTCTGAGTGACGCTGTTCCAATTAAGGTTAATTGACGAGGCCACGCATGTGTGGTGCTTATATAAGCCACTCTACTAGCGACTGACACAGTGTTAGTGGTTGTGCTAATGCTAACTTTTGCTCTCTGTACTGACAAGGTTTCAGGTTTATTTGGCCCCGCCCCCTGCCCCCACAAACTGACGGGATTGGTTCCTTAGGTTTGTGGAGGTTAGGTTTTGTTCAAGGTCAAGGCGTCGACTTCTTATCTGGCTCACTCAAAAAAAAGTTATATTGACACGTTAACAAGGTTCAAAACTTGATTTTCAGATCAAAATGGTTGTTGTGTTGTGAGGCTGATATGTCGTTGGATTTTCCTACTTTCTCAAATATTCTTATCTGCCATCAGCCTCAAACATCCAGCATCAGTCGGGCTTCACTACTTGATCCAGTGCTCTTGTTTACTATCACTAAATGTCTTTGTAAATTGTAAAGGAAACTCCTTGTTGACTCTCACTTTCCCCTGTCGTGCTTCGCTGATTGAGGCGGAACAGACGCCCGGCTTCAAAGTCATCCAGCGTTTCTGTTTGTGGAGATGACTGCGATAGGAGCCCCGGCTCTGAATCCCTCATATTGGCTGCCCGGCAAAAACATAGTCAGTTCACACCTTTGTCAACACACGCACACACACACATCAACGCCATCATTAACCCTGAGCCGAATCAATATCTCCATCTCTCGGGTTTGTTATCGGCGGAAAAAAGCAGCTGTTTATCAGAGCAGACGGAGCCAGAAGATCAGAGGAAACAGGAGAGCGAGAGGTGATCCCCTCCACCCGCCTCCACTCTGATATTCATACAACTGCCAACACAAAGTGAACAAGCCATTTAGTCTGAAACTATCAAGCCTATAATCTTGATTTCCTTAGAGCAAGTGAGGAACCTGCCCATGGCTGATTACTGATAATGATAATGATAATTATCAAAAACACGCACACACACACACACACACACACACACACACAGAGTGGTGCATTAGAGTCATGACGTTAAAGGTTGAAACAAGTTTCTGTGCATTGGAAATATAATTACTGATAAGGAGTATTGATCGTTTTTGACGACAAGAACAAAGAAAATCTTAAGATCCACTTTCTATTTTCTCTCCGGAGCTTTTACCAAACTGTGAGAAGCAGCGGAAATTGCGAGAATTAAGATTTTTTGGTGAAACGACTGTTGTGCGAAGTCAAGAATGAATGTTCATGCTCAAGTTATGATAGCATACAATCGCATCTATATAAATCTATAATGCATGTTTTAATTTAAGCTATGCCTTGGGGTTTCTGACCACTGGTTCGTGCCCTGGTGCAATGTTCATATTTTTTAGACTTGATAGTAAAAGTTAAGATGCGCTTTAAAACTCACGAAGAAGAAAATCTTTCTACCCTTACCACGTGGTTGGTGCGGTCTCTGATGGGCTGGTATCCCGGCGCAGGAACACACTGCTCGGCGTGTCCGTTGCAGAAGCAGCTTCCCTTCACTATCAGGTCGTAGATGGCGAAGTGTCGGGTGGGAAGGGCTTCACGGGCGAAGGCGAGGTCTTTGGCCTGGCACGGACACGGCTGGTGCCTCAGCAGCCGGATGCGGATGTTGGTCACTCGCAGCTGCTGCTGACCCTCCAGTCCGAACGGATCCAGGGACTCCCACTTTGGGAGTGTTCGAAAGATCACCTGTTGGTCGAAGACGGAGAAAGAGCGAGAGAGAGAGAGTTAACAGACACAAGAGAAACATGAAATCATATCACAGCTCAATTACACAAACAAAGATAGACCTCCATTTTCTTCTTGGCTCATTGTGATCCGATGACTCAATTGGCAATTCAAGGGACGTGTATTTTCAAGTTAGGTGATGATTGATGAGCTCCTTTTCAACCCAACACCTGATTGGAGGAACTTGCCGTCCGCTGCCATGAGCTGACACAAGACTTGTCTTATAATTTTCAAAACAAAAAATGTTTTCAAATCATCCAGCAAATGAAATTGGCAGCGTGATAACAGAACCATCAAGTGAGTTATAGGACGTGGCAAGACATCTGACAGGTTCAACTTAAATTCGCCAAACTCAATCTTTTCGTGCCAAAAACTGTTTTTCTGTTCTGCCTATCCTGCCAACATTGTGTGGATGCAGCATTAGGATAATAAAATTCTTGCAGCTCCATTTCATGATTTAAAGCGATTAGACGGGTGTTTTCAGTGGCACAATCAGGTTCATTGATGCTGCTCCTGTCACTACATCTGTCATGTCAATGGGGGTTTGTTTTGGTATCGTTTACACGCCGCCATCATTGACTACATCCTCACGTGACCGTGAGGGTGCTGGCTGTCCTTAAATTAGCACACCGAATCTTTCTCCCTCTCCCCCCCTCTCTCCCTCCCTCTCTCTTTACTCTGTCTGGTCCCTGGACATCCTTCAAATCGAAGACCCCTTTGTGGGCTGCCATCGCCATGGCTACTGCTGCCACTAGCAACCAACACCGCTGCTGTTGTCGGGGTGAAAAAGTTGGTGTCTGCCCCAACTCTCGCTGTGAGAGAAATGTGTGTGTTTGCAGTGTGTCTCTTTTACCAAAGTGTGTGTTGTTGTCACTGGCTAGCTGTCATTGATATCATTGGGTGAGCAGTGTGTGTGTGTGTGTGTGTGTGTGTGTGTGTGTGTGTGTGTGTGTGTGTGTGTGTGAGAGAGAGTGTTTTCTTTGGTTGAAGCTTCGGTTGAGATGCGAGCAAAGCCCCCATGCGGCTTCCTGATTGGCTGGATGACTGGCCGAGAGCGTGATGGGAGGAGCGCTATTAATTTCCCTGTTGTTGGAAAAGGTCACGGGGTCACAGCATTGTGGTCCGCAATTAAGAGAACACGACAAATAGGACGAGGGGCGCCGGTCCGCGGGAGAGCACGGAGAGCAGGGCCAGACAAAGACGGGGACGGAGATGCAGCTTCACATAACTCAGGGCGGCACAAAAGGCCTGCGACAGCCCGGCGACACCACAGCAACACCAGCGCACACACACAACCACGCTGGCATGCACACAAACACACACACTGATAAAATCACATCAGTGCAGCGGATTCCTTTACACAACACAAAAATTCCACAAGACACAAGCCTTCATGGAGCTTTTACTACTGCAGATTTAAGCCTCATAGGTTTCCTTTGAATGTGGAGGCCGAATATTAGTGTTCGCAAATACGCTGATGACACCCATGTTTATGTTGTAAGTCTGGAGACACCTCAAGGGTCTTTAAAGGGTTTTAAGGGGGAACAGTTTGAAATTGGTCACTTTTCTAGCTCATGTACTCTGCTTTTTAAACTACTTTAAAGGACTGTAACTTATTTTCCCTTGTTTTTGCTTCACATTTGATTATGTGAAGCATTTTCTTAGTTTCAAGAGGACATTGTTTTACTCTAAATTATTATAAACAGTGTTTTCTTGCAGCAGAAAACAACTACTAGATGCATGAGTCTTAAAATTGGTGTCAAAATGAGTTTATTCTGATTTAATCCATTTATAAATGAGGATATTTTTCAAAACGTTGAGCCTTAAATGTACCGTGTGGAGCTTTTGACCACTGACAGCAATATGGAACAATCTTTTGATTAGCGGATACCTGATATTCTTGTATCACGTGCTTCATGCATATCATGCAATACACTAGCAATTGTTTCTTGCTATTCCCGCTGTGGGAGATTGTACTGCACGGATGTAAACAATACAGGTTTAAAGATATTAATATAAAGTTTTGGAAATGTTTTACGATCGGAAAAAAAAAATCAATTTATAAGGTTTATTTGATGTCATGGATACACATAATGTGTTTTGTTAATGAAAACACTGAATGTTAACATTACAAGAAAACTCTGGGGAACCTTAAACTGTAATTTAACATTATAACATAAATATTATCTATAATAATAATATATATTATTATAAGTACAGAAACAGCTGCTTTAATCTATGTTTCACTGTCACTGCTTCGTAACTAATGTGGGAGTCTGAGAAACTTTGCTCTGCAGAGGATATTAATCATTAGTCTCATTATAGAGGTAGTAAATGTTGTGTTCAAGAATCCATACTGTAGGTGAAAGTTTTATATCTGGGCCTTGTGTCCACTCATAATCTCTCTTCCTGTTTCAGGCTGAAAAATAAAGTAAGTCTGGCTTTCACAGGCCTAATTCCATCAAAGCACTGTGGACTGTAATCTGGTAAACAGGCACAATGGGCATTGATGGAAGGAGAAAGACAGAGAGGGAAACAGAGAGGGGGGGGATGGGTGTCTAGCCAACAGTACCAACATCCATCAGAGCAACGGCACTTCCTTCCCAGCCAACAGACGGAGAGCCGACTGTATGTGTTTATCTGAAAGGGCATGGGCGAGAGTGTGTGTATGTGTGTGTGTGTGTGTGTGTGTGTGTGTGCGCTTGAGGAACTGTGGAAAAAAGAAAGAAAATGTGTATGTGTGTGTGTGTTGGCTGGTCTGCCTCACTCTCTTCCCTAAGGAGGTCAGTCTCTACAACAAACACTCACATTCTTCCAGCCCAGCTGACCTCATAAATAAGACAAGGAGTCCTACACACACACACACACACACACACACCACCTTTTCCCCACATTACAGGTGAACACGCAAAGCTTTCAGCGCAAGAGATGACATGCTTTCATGTTTGCAGGAGAAACACGAGAGGCAGAAAGCTGAGAATACCTGCTGCCTGTAATCGCTTCCAGCTTCACACACGCACGCAGGTGAACTTTAAATCAGGTTGTGACTCAGGCGATGTGTCTTTTATTTACAGCGTTTTAATATTTGAAAGGTGATTGTTGATGCAATGATATTTTTGACTATTTGTCTTACTCTAAAACAGTGCAGGGAAATCCTTCCTCGGACTGTGACATAAGTTCATACTGCAAATGATTAAAAGATTATTTTCAGAGAAATGTCCAACTACTACTTTTTTTCAGTCTAAGAAAGAAACACAAAACTTTATTACTTTGTTTAGTCTCTTCAGTGTTGAGAAATACAAAGTTTTATCTAATTTCTGTGTAAAATATCACAAATAATTAATGTTGATTTCCACTTTCATATTCAATCGCCCCCTTGTAAACTCACTCTGCTGATGAAGGCCACAAGATGCAGCTGAAAGCTCTGGAACATATTCAGTAAGTGAACCTTGTGTGAACAATGTTTTGTCAAACTGTAATTTCTACGGTCAATAATCAATAAATAAACCTTGAACCTTTAATTCCAGGTTCCCTGTCAGAGCTAAAGCAGGAAGTGATGCACTGCAGCGCCTCAGACACACTTTCCATGTCTGAGGTTTTGTTGTCGTCACCTTGCACAGGTGAGAGGCTGTTTAACTGTCATTATAGGTGACGTGCAAATCACAACAAAAACACACCGAAGCAGAGAAAGTGTGAACAGCAGCAGCAGCAGCAGCTGGTCTGTCAGAGCGCTACTTGACCTCTTTTAACCCCGGGGTCATCAGTTGATGGGTCAGAGGGCGGAGGTCGTGCCCCTAGCACAGGTGGCTGAAGCCGACGTGTGAAGCGAAGCCAGAAAGAGGCAGAAAAGAGAAAAACAAGTCGCTGTTTTCACACCTTCGTGCACTAAAAGGTTTAGAGCTTCTGCTATTGGTCGATTCAGTGATAAAGCGATTTGCACCGAACTTGGTGGAGGGATGGACCGTGGGCCGGCGACGAAGACATTAAAGTTTGGCGCAGATCTGAATCATTTACTATAAATTATAAAGAAGTCTGTCATGTAGTTGCTTGACATTGGACTTGACGGAGGTATGTGCTCTCCTCAGCACATTTTCTAGTTAATAGTAACAGTGCATGAGGCATCAGCAGCACTTAAGAATGCTTACATCAGTATTTCATTCAATGTGCCTCCAGTCAAATTGCACAATCACAGAGCAATGAAACAGGTTATAAAACCATACAGATGTCTTGCGTAAGAATTAAAAGCAATAAATAAATAAAGGAAATACTTGACAACAAAAGACGCGTGTGGGGTTTAAGCAAAGAAAGCTGTTTTCAGCCTCTTAAATGTGAGAAGTTGATGCTTTTCTAACTGAAAATCTCTGGGTTCTGTTACTCGGATAAACAGAGAAGGAATATATAGAGAAAGATTTACGACCCTGCAGCAGAATAAGTCCATAACAGCCGTCAGGGAGGAGTAGTAGCAGGGAGAGCCCGTCAGAGAGGGCGTAAACACTCATCACACATGAGCACGCCGCGGGGGGCCCAGAGCAGCGCCGCGCACGGCATGTGCCTCCACACACACACACACATCTGCAGAGCGGCTCCCGACACACACTGCTTCAATTAAACATCAGTGGACTTTCAGGAAGCCCTCTCGTGCTACAGTCAAAGTACGCCTATTAAACACTCACTCATGCACATACGCTCACGGAGCTCCCCACACCTCGCTGCTCTCTGCTTTCAGTCTGCTCAGTGCGCTTGGGTACGACTCTCGCATGTTGCGTGACTCACTGCAGAAAGAAGTGAAGTTAAAGGTAAAGATGGAGAGCGTGCGCTTTAAATATCGGGAAAGCGTGAGCACCTGTCTGCCCAGTGGCGTGGTTTACCTGTCATATACGTCGTGTACGGTATGACATCATTAGCGCAGAGGAAGAAAAAGCTGCGTACTGAGCAGAAAACTCTCCCTGTCGACCCCCTCCTCCCCCTCCCCCTCCCCCTCCCCCTCCAGCGGCTCACTGCAGGTGTGTCTCCGCCCTCCTTTCCACCTGCCTTTAACCTGCGCTCCGGCTGTGTTTGGGCTGCGAGACAAAGTGGGAATTCAAACAAGACTTGATACAAATCTGATCATCAAAGAACGCGCAGTAGGCCCGAACGAGGAGCGGCGTGGGCCGAGGCGTTGTTTCGTAGTTTCAGGGGAATAAGTGTGTCGCAATCTGTGTTTCAGGAAGGAAAGAAAAACCTGGTTTTACAGATTCTACTATTCTTTGCACTGAAACTGTATTTACTCCTACTTCCGTCCTCCGTCTGAGGTTTCTCTGATTTTTCAGACGTGGTTGATCCGGTGACACTTGTGGTCACTGCTGGTAGCGGCGGTAATCATCCCTGATTTGTACAACCAGGTACGAGCTTCCTGTCATCTCTCTACTACTTTCTGTACTAAAGGTATAAAAATACTTGGAAAATAAAGTCTGAGAGTTAAGTTGAAGATTAAATGTGTCATCGACCACATCTCAGTCAGAAACACAGCAGAGGCGTAGTTTCTGGTTCCGTTTACAGCGCAGCCGAACAAATGAGGGATTCGTTGCATTACGTTGTTTCAATACAGAAGACTGAGAAAGACAATCAGCAGCGCCATCCGACACGGACACACTAAACCCGTGACTGAATGCTGTTTTTCGTGAGGCGTGTACCAGCCTTTATCTGATGCAGAATGTCCGTGTACGTGCATGAATCATTTTCTGTGAATCCCTGGTGGTTATGTTCGCAATGTGAATCCTGTGTGGGAAAGGTGGACTCCACCAACAAAGGCTACTATTATAGAGAAAGGAAATATATTGAATGCCTGTTGAAGGGTCTAAGAATAGAGAGTGTTGTACATTGTACAGACTGACTTCAAACAGCTTCCGATGACGGCGTTTAATATGATAAAAGGTCAGACATCAGAGAGTCTGCAGTGCAACCACAGAGCCTCCTCCTCACCTCTCCCCGGTTGCAGGGATAAGCCCCCGAGTATTTGGATGTGCAGGTGGCCCCGTCCCGGCCCGATCCTCCCTCCTCCAGCCCGAAGGTGTCGCTGCAGTTGCCGGCGTAGTACTGCAGCATCTTCCACGTTCGCCCAAAGTCCTGCGACCGCTCCAGGGTCATGGCGGCAGGCCTCGGCGAGCGAAACACAACGATGAGGTGCGTGAAGTAGAACTCGGCCTCCAGGTCCAGCTGCACCGTCTCAGACTCCGCCCCCTCAGCCGACTGCCACCAGGTGTTCGGGTGACGGAAGGAGGAGTCGGACATGGCCCCGGCCAGGTGGGACAGGAGCGGCAGGCCGGCGTTGCACTTGGCGCATTTGGCGGCACTGCAGGCCAAGTTGGCGTTGGGGTCGGAGTAGGAGCAGTAGAGCTCGGTGCCGTTGTTGCCGCAGACGGTTTGCGTCAGGACCCGGCGACCCAGGGCTAAGTTACCCATGCGGGGGTTGCAGGCCCGGCTCTCACAGCGAGGAGCCACACCTGCACGAAACACCTCCATCGTCAGACCTGGATGGAGGGAGGGGAAACAAAAAAAAAAGAAAGAGAAGTTTCACGCATGCACTTGGCAAATATGGGCTGCGGTGACATAACAGCTTTGCAGAGAAAACAAGAAAGAAAAAGAGAGTGAGAGCGAGGGTGTCAGGTAGGTTCGGCAAGGTGTGGCACTCAGTAGACCTCCGCTTAAAAGGTCAATCCCCCCAAATCACTCACTTCTAGTTGTATTTGAACATGCAGGAACAGAGGTTTGAGTTATGTGTGAGCGCTCCGGACAGTTCACCTCGACGCCAGGAGAGATGAGTGAGAACATTTTCTGTTGTAATTTAGACGGGTTGACCTTTAAGTTCAAATTTAAAGGAGGAAGAGAAACATATTTTAAAGGCTTAAATCACAATAGAGGAACATTTTAAGGACAACGTCTCGTCTCTCAGCTGATAACTTTGTGATTTTTGTCTAATAATTGACCATATTAACCAATAAAAATGTCTCACTCTGACCCCAGAAATCTTACTTTCTAAGTAAGTTTGGACGTTATGTGAACAGACACACCTGAGTCTGAGTTATAGTAAAAGAGAGAGTGTGTGTGTGTGTGTGTGTGTGTGTGTGACAGTGAGTGGGCGAGCTGAGAATGAGAGAGTGACTCAGTGTTGAGTGTGTGGACAAAAGTCAAGTGATTTACCTCGATCGGAAATGTTGTGCAAAAAGGGATAATAGAGGCTTTGTGCACCTGCCTGCCGCAGACTGCAGCCGGCGTGGACTCTGACACACATAAAGTTTGGCAGCTCAGGGAAGATGAGCAGCATTCAGACGCCTTCCATACACTTTGTAACCCCCCCACCCCACCCCCCCAAAAAAAAACCCTGAGGGGCCACAGTGTCATCTTCCTCAGTGGATTTATTATCTCAAACCTGGAGCGCTCTTTGTTTTTCACGTCAAAGACCTCACAGATAGACTCATGTTAAAGCTCGGAGGCTGAACTCATTTTAAAGGACCCCCCCCCCCCCCTTTTTCTCTCAGATGTTGGACCGGGAGTTCATGCTGAATTACATAACGTCTGTAGGTGAGGAGGTCATGAGAGGAGGACTGAAACCTTTTAAACAGAATAATCATTCATATTCATTCTCCCATTGTGCCAGTTAATAGTGGACACTAGAAACTAAGAGAGTGAAATGATGTTATCGTTAACTATTTTTCAATGTACAGATTCCTAATTTAAAAAACCACTGATGTAGATATAAATCAAAAAATATGAACCACAACTTTCATGTTTTTTTAATACAAAACTTCCATCCAAATTAGTCCAAGTTAACAACAATGAGTCTCAGACATGTTGTCTATTGTCCTCTTCTTCCAAGAGGTTTATATGGAAACTGGAGGCTGATATTTTAGTTAATTATTCATAAATCAACTGTAAACTTTGAATATATGTGGCTTCATGTGTCAGAAACCCAAAGCAGAAGCTCAACAAGTCAGAGGTTAAACTGACTGAAAGTCTAGGCGAGTTCTGCATTGATGCACTTGTCCCTGAGCGGCACCAGCACATTGTTGCATCAGTAACAATAACTCTGACAATGAGGATGTTCGATGTGGGGAAATAAAAAACAAAACACACACACTAACCTGCATCTGACAACAGGGCCAGACTGATCACAAATAAAACCCACATATCTCCTCTTGCTGCGGGGATAATCCAAAGTACGAGAGAGGAGGGAGAAGACTGGCACAGACAATCAATCCGCTGGAGTTACACAGAAGTTAAATACGCAAAGATTTCATCCACGATGGTTAAAGTTAAAAAAAAAAAAAAAAAAAAAAAAAGATAAGTGCGTAGACTCAAATCCCGTGTGGACTTTCTCTTTCACTCAGCTGCGATCCTATAAGGCGATAATAACTCAGTCGGAGGAAGAAACAACATGATCCCGGACGGTGTGTGATGTCCCGCTGCGAGAGCAAAAGAGCCGAAGTGGAGGATGAGGAGAAGGAGAAGGAGAAGGAGAAGCCCAGCTCGTCTTCTGCTCCGGGACCTGCAGCGTGTTTCATTTCCCTACAGTGTGAGTCCGGCCGCCCGCTCTGCCCCGCAGATCTATTTCTAAGGAGCGCAGGGAGACGGAGAGGTTGTTAGTGACAGCGCCGCGCAGCAGCTCCGCCTCTCCTCCGCGGGGCTTTTCTTTTTTTTCTTCTTCTTCTTCTTCTTCTTCTTCTTCTATGACTTAAAGGAACATTCCAGTTTGTGCAGAGCTGCAGTGGATGGAGCTCACACACAACCTGATCCTACACACACACACCGGGGGGGGGGGGGGGGGGGGGGGGCTCCCCAACATGAGGGTCCCGGACCTCCAGGGGGCCTCTGTGAGGAGCTCAGGGAACAGATACGGAGGGTTAATGAGAGGAACACAGGTATAGTTTGAATTTACCCACAAAACATATGATAAACTTTTATTTATTTATTAAATTTTTTTAATCATCTTCTACCATTTTACATCTGCAGTCCTGTGGCAGAACAACACAAAAACATAATAAACACAGTAATCCAAATGTGTTTGTACTGCACATTATCATACACAGACATCATTCAATGTGCTTAACAGAAATAAATTAGGTCAACAAGACACAGTTACTACACATAATAACACAGAAGCACATAGTAATAATAGTAATAATAATAGTAAATAAATTTACATAATTGCAGCTCAAAGTGCTTTACAGAAGAAAGGTAAAACCAAAAACACAGCAGCAGACATAAGGGGCAATAAAACTATATTTAAAAAACAGTTTTAAAAAACATAAAAATGTATAAAAGGAATAAAAAAAAATGTATCAAGATCATTAAAGTTGCTCAAGAAGTTGCTTGTCTGATGTGTTGTGAAATATGATTCATTATTAGCTTAAAGGCCCCGCAGACCCACACAGGTGCTACTGTATGTGGCCAGTTACACACCTGCTCAGGTAGTTGTACAAAGATTTGCTGAGGTCATCAATGAGAATGATCAATCTTTAACAGAACTAACAGGAAGGCCCTGAAAAGTAACTACATGGGGAAGTATAAAGTGGAAATAAGTAAAGTACCTTCACTTGTTCATATGAATACGAAGGGTCCAGGACATGAGAAAGTTTGGGACCCCCCGTTCAGACCACGTGGAGTCTGATGAAAAGCTGATGTGGGGCGTAAATGAGCGCTCATATCCACATTTCTGACTAATTGGCTTTGGATGGAGAAATTGCACACACACACACACACACACACACAAAGTGATGCCGGATGAGCTGCTGACGCACTTCGAATTACACCGATTGGTTGCTCGGCTGAACCCGGCCGCGGCCCTTTGTTGACAACATTGTTGGTGTCCATACAAAACCAGTGAAATATGCGAGCCAGTAAATTGCAAGCATTTCGATTCCAGTCCTGCTTCCCACATGACCGTCTGTTCCCAACAATGGCTGCTCAACAGCCCATGAAGAAGAGGAGAGGGACGAGATGAAGGCATTCGCATATGAAAAATGAACTCAGGAGCTTTATTGTGAGCTTTAAACTCCCGCACCTTAGATCCTGGTAATGACAAACTGCAGTTAGTGTCCCAGCCTGCGTATGAGACAGGAGTGTGCAGGCTGCAGGTTGCCCCCCTGTGACCGGTAATGGTACCAAAAAAAAAAGAAAAGAAAAGAAAAGAAAAGAAAAAAGAAGCATTTCTGGGAGGAAATTGTTGCTGGAAAACTGTTCTTTCCGCTCGGGCCCATTTGGGTCAAGCTCCACTGAACACAGCATGGCTTTGGCTTCTCTGTCTGCTGTGTAATCGGACCATGACCTGCTTTCTGTGCATCTGACCCGTGTCCAATAAGCAGTGAGCCAAATGAAACTATCTCACCTGTTCACTTTGTTCTGTCCGTCCTGATTCACTCACCGGCCCCAAGAAAACTGCTCTTTCTCAGGGATTGTTAAAACTCCTTTAAACCTCCTGTTTCCAGTCTTTATGCTAAGCTAAGCTAAGCTGAGCTAACTGCCCGTTGGCTGTTGCTTCATTCAGCGTACAGGCATGAGACTCTGTGGTCGTTGTTCATGTCTTTGTTGTTGTTTTTGTCTCTTTGTGGCTGTTTTACATCTTTATGCTAAGCTAAGCTAAGATGACTGTAACTTCACATAGCGTCCAGACATTAGAGTGGTATCAAACTTTTTTTTTATCTTACTCTTGGCAAGAAAGTGAATTTAGCAAGTTTCCTGAAATGTCAAACTAATTCCTTCAAGCAGGTCTAACGTTTGCCACGTTCATCATCTCAGTGCAGCGTGTTAGCGGCTGACATTTGCTGCCAAATTCCATGACAGTCCATCCAATGCCAGACATTTCAGTCTGGAACAAAGTGTTGAACTGACGTTTCCTTCCCTAGAGCCATGTGGCTAAAAACTCTTACGTCTCAGACTGAAAGTTTTCTGTCAAACACTGAACTTTTGATGAGGTTTATGAGTTCATCCACTCCACAGCTCCACTCCTCTGCAGACTTCAAAGGGCTCTTTGGCATCAGACTGGAAAGATCTGACCGGCCCCCTTCGACAAAGCCGTCTTCCTCCTGATGATGATACCGAGGAGTAAAAGGGCTGCAGCAGAAAGTTTCACAAATTGTAGGAGATAATAATTTGGACTCACGCAGAGCTGCACAGGCTGAGTATCTGCCCTCTGAACCAGGAGGGGTGGGCTTAGACACATTTGGAGGAGACACAAATTTAAAGCCTTGTTTCTAGGCTGTTTCATTAATAACAGTTACTTTACTTATTCAGTGTTATAATTAGATGCCAAACAAACAACTTTAAGCACTCTAATTTCAAATGTTATCAATAAATAGCAGCTATTTGGAACTCCACAAAGCCCCAGGAGCAAGACCCCCATACAATCTCTTTTTGTGTCTTTGTGATTGTTTTACGTCTCTTTGCTGTAGTTTTGTCTCTTTGTGTCGCTTCCACCCCTGGATGCACCTCCTGGCCCTGCCCCTGCCCCTTGACAGACACCTACACCCACATTATCATCATGCCATAAGTGACACGGTGACTGACTAACGGATTGGTTAATTACACGGAGGGCAACTCAAAAGGAGAGGGAAGATAAATAGGCTAAATGATGTAAGGACACAAATATTTCAACCATGCAAAGAAAGCGCCAGTGCAATTTCAGAGGAATTCACTGACAGAACCCAGCCCTTTACTGTAGGAAGTCAGATGTTGGTTTTATTCAGAGTATCAGGTTTGAACTTGTAACAGATGAATGCTTCAACGCAGAAAAATGAGTTAAATCTGCAGACTGTTTGCGCCTGGAGAGAAATAGCTGCCCAGACAGAGAGCCAGCACGACCCAGATATGACAGTCATTTCACTTTTTGCTCATAAACAGGTCAAACTTTTCAATCACTGAATCATTTTTTGGCAGAGTTCATGTAAAATAAAAAACTCTATAGAGCAGATATTGTACATTAAGTATAGTTCTGAATAGACTTCATATGATTTGATTACAGTAATAATGAATATCATACAGTAATATAACGTCATTTCAAACAGCAAATTGTTTCAGCTGTACTTTTACATAGATGGTTTTTTTTTTAACTTTTATCTGCAGCTGATCATATCAAGAATATCTGTCATTTTTAAAGATTTACTGGTACAAGCTTCTCAAATGGTAGTATTTGTTGATTTGTATTTGTTAATTTGTTTGTTTTCTGTGATAGCTAACTCCACATATTTTGATCTGCTGGTTAAACAAAAAACAAAAAACAAAAACAAAATCCGAACAAAACCCAAAAACAAAAACAAAACAAAACAAAAAACATTTTAAACATGTTGAATTGGGTCTCAGGAGATAATGAGGGTATTTTTCACCATTTCTGACTATTGATAACCAAAATAACTGTTGGTTGCAGCTTCACAGTGTATGTATGATGGATTAATATTATGTTTCTGTACGTTTTCTGTGTTAATCATTTGACACAGTAGACAATAAGGGGAACTTTAAATGACTGGCCGCAGTGGCTGCAGTGGCTGCAGTGGCCGCAGTGGCCGCAGTGGCCGCAGTGGCCGCAGTGGCCGCAGTGGCCGGTAGGTGGCAGTGTGTAAAAACACCGAGACTCGTCAGGGGTCAAAGTGTTCCACTTCCTGCGCGGCGGCAAAGCGTGTTCTGGTTTGAGAGGCGCTAACGTTTTTGTGACGAAAAGAAGTCAAACATCAGATTAAGAACGCACGATACGTCTTTAAATTAAACAAAACAATGGTGAGTATGTCTTATTTATGTTTAATATGAGCTCATTCGATACGTAGTGGGGTTGTTTTTGTTATCACCGCGGAGCGATAGCAGCTTGTTAGCTAGTTTGCGTTAGCTACGTTAGCTTCTCATTCATAACTTCGACTGAATGAATGAAACTCTCAAATTCATGCAAACAACCAGCCTCATGTGTCACGTTTATTTAGTTAAACATATAATAATACTGTTTGTTTATTACACTCATTCGTTTAAAGCGATATTATGGTGCCTTTTGTCCGAGTTGGGCCCGGAGGGAAAGTCAAACCAAACTCCGTTCTTACAATCTTCTAATTTAAGGAGCATGTACTTATCGGCAAAGAGTACGTTTTATCTTCTGCAGAACTTGGTCTTAATTGTACAATTTTTCACAAAGCATTCAGGCTTTGGCAAGCTGTATTCTGTACTATCTGGTGTCTAAAAAAAAGGCATTTTGTGCCTAATTTACTGTTATTACATATCATAGGACGTCACTACACACTGGTTTTCATTTGGCATATGTTTGTGATAGCCACATTTATTTGGCATTGTTCTGCTATTTAGAGAACAACGTGATGTTATACATGAGGTATGATGTTAGTGAATGGGATCACAGGATATATACGTATACTTATCTAATGCAGTCAAAGGGTATTGTAGTAAAGTGTGTCTTTTTTCCTCTCTAGAGTTTACCTCTCAACCCAAAGCCTTTCCTGAACGGCCTGACAGGAAAGCCAGTGATGGTGAAGCTGAAGTGGGGTATGGAGTATAAAGGCTACCTGGTGTCTGTGGATGGATACATGAATATGCAGGTACGCGGCCACTATTAACTAGGTTACATACAATAAAAAGGTTATTTATCAGCCTTGATCTCTGCCATCATGCATTCATGTATGTATCGTCATAAAGTTCATGTGTGATTTATTTTTGGTAAACTTTGGTAAACAGCTTCACACATTATTTTCCTTTGGTTATGGCATGTTTACACTTAATTATATTATTATAAAATTGTCTACCTGTATGTATCCACCAGAGATAAATCGCATACAAAATATTGCAAGAGGAATGGTACATATAATTTATTTGTTTTTGTTGAGAATTAAATTAGTCTTCGACATTAAATTGTGGATTCTGTTGCGTACCGCTTCCCTCTTTGTGAGAGAATATGTAATGTTCTGGGATTATATCATCCCGAACAGTACCATTTCCTTCAGTGGAAACATGTGACCGTCTATGTGGGATGTTTATTTTGTTTATTTGGGAAGTTTATTTAAATTGCACTTAAAACAAATAATTTACACACACAAATTATAAAGTGCTTCACAAAGAAAAAAAAATACATGTACAAAATCATAAATTCATTTGTGAATTTTTATCAAATCTTACCAGCAAACATACTTGTTACATATGTATTACATGCATATACTACTACACACATAAATACACTCATGCTGACAAAATAAAAGACCCTTTCCATAAAAATAAATTTTCAGAAACGATTTTAAACAAAGGTATTACCTTGAAAATACACCTTTTACCGTTGCCCTGTGACCTCTATATTTACATGTTTCCCTGACAGCTGGCAAACACAGAAGAGTATGTGGATGGAGCATTGGCGGGTCATCTTGGTGAAGTGCTTATCAGGTATGTTTTAATATCTATTCATCTTTATTACGCAACCAGGAAAGTAGAGGTTCTTTTATGAAGTAATTGTTACTGTTCATTAAAATGTTATCGAAGGTAAGATTGCGAGTATCTTTAAGAAACCTTGCCAAGAAAGATTCACACAACCAACAAGCCTAGATGTGCAGCAGCACGATGAAGTCTGTCTGCTCGAATGCAGGAGCAGATTGTTTACAGAGGAGGTTCTTTTCATGACCTCAGGCTTTAAGATCCTCAACTACCGTAACTAAGCTGTGTTAATAATTAATGTCTCATTTTTCAAAGAAATCAGTGGTGGAAGCAACAGAGCGCTACATGATCGACAGTCTTTTCCCCCCTGCAGCCAGTTGTGACTGTACCGCGTGTTGACGGGTGTGTTTCATCCCCACAGGTGCAATAACGTTTTGTACATCAGAGGTGTAGAAGAAGAAGAGGAGGACGGAGAAATGAGGGAGTGATGTCGGTGTCTGAGTGTGACTGTACCTTGTAGCTGAGTTAACGTGTGTTTGTGTTTTCACCATGTGAAACAAATGAATGTTTGAGGGTTTTTTTGGTTATTTTTTCAAGCATTTTTGAAAATGATTCCTTTTTTTTTTTTTTTTTACTGTATGTGAGGCCAATTTTATGTTGTGACATTGTGATACAGACACAATAAAGTGATTATTGTACCCTTTCTTAAACCTGTTTTTGCATTTTTTTTAATCATGTGATGTCTGAACTTGTCTCTAATAATTAAACCGAACAGTGCAGAGATATATTCCCTAGTTACATGGTTGTCTGTGACAGAAGCACCACCCCTCTCTGTGCACTTTAAACTCTCCTGAACAAATATTTGCCTGTTCTCAAACTAGTTTAAAGCCAGTCACTCTGAAGTAAGTGTCTCCGCTGCTTTGGATGAATCAAAATGTCCAGCAATCACAGATTACTGGTGAAAAATGCCAAACAGGTGGTTCTGATCTGCAGCAATGGAGAGAAATACCTGAGCAAGCATGGGCTGCAGAATCTTTGTGTGGTTGAAAATGGGAGCGTAGTGATAGGGAGGTAAGTTTCCTAAACCAGTGTAAGTCGAATTAGATTGAAGAGAAAGAATTCATTATTACATTTGCATAGAGCCCCAAGAACAGGCGTCTGATCCTCATACTGTGTGATTAAAAAGACAAAAGGATAGCATAGATGTTTGTTTAGCATGTTTTGACAGTGAGTTAAATATTGAGTTAATATTGTTACAAATGACTTTAATTCTCATTAATGTAGCTGCTCTTGGATCAGCCGACAGCTCTGGTTGAAAGTCTTTTACTCTGCAGCGTCCAGGACTCTTTTAAATCAAGGCTCTCTGGTGGCTCCCAGAGGCTCAGTGACTCATTACAACCAGAAACCTCCTGTTTTATTTATGCCACTTTATTTCTTCTATTTTCTTACAAATGTATAGAATCTTTGTGTTATTATTCAGTCAATTACCACTTTCTATTTCAGGTTTTTATTTTGACGAGGTGTCGGTGCAAATTTTTATTTCTGTAACGTTACTTTAATTATTCTTTTTTACCACTGAATGAATGAATGAACATTTTCATTGTGTATAAACACATATAGAACCAGATGCCATAAATTCATATAAGACGGGACTAGAGATCTGTGAATACATTAGCAAACAACTGATAAAGTCCAACAATACAAACCCAACGGAAGCATCTTTTACAGTTTAATCTTAATAAATCACGGATGAAAACATCTACTATATAGTGCAGAAAAAAATCTGGATAAATACTAATTTAAAGAATCCATCTTGTCTTCTCTTCAAGGCTTTTCAGTCGAAGTATTTCAGAGTTTTGTCAAAACATTTAATGGAAAATTAACTTTCTTAAATCATCATTTGTATTTCCTTTCCACTAGTGGAGCAGAAAAACAAAAGAAGCAAAGTTTGGCCTGATGATGGTTCCAGAGGAAATGGCATGTTGTTATAAGAGTCACCCTCTGTGTGGCGGCAGGTTTAGGGGCTCAGCTTTGTTCAGCCTTCAGTTCCATGTCGTGCTTTAGAGTGAACGTTTACATTAAAGCGACTCGTGTGTCTCCATCCAGCGATGGGCTGATTAAAGCCGTGGGTCCTGCTGAAACCATCAGAGCTCAGTACGCAGGAGCAACGTTTGATAAAGTGATTGATGCCACAGGAATGTGCGTCCTGCCCGGTGAGTTTCAGCTGTGATTTGTGTTGATGTTTTCAGCAGAGGCAAATTATTTTCTATGTCAACATACAAGCAGCATTTCTGGACTGTTACTCAGGACAGTTTCCTTTAGTGTTTCCTGTTTATGCTTCTGCTTCTTTACTTTCTACACCTTATTACACTTGTCTGCTTCAGCTGCTAGTTGCTTTACAGATGAATATTTAACATACAAAATACTGGATACACTTATATAAATATAATGCATCGTTTTCCCCTTATAACTGCAGTTCAAACAGAAAGACATTTCTCCCCTTAAATTCTCAGATAGTTTCATTTGGATAACTGTAAAATAAAATAAAAGTGACACCTAATTACATTAAAAAATTCAAATTTGTGTAGCAGGACTTGCAGGTTTTCTTTTTTTTTGTCTCCTGTCAATCATCTCATGACCCCTCAGATTTATCTTGTGGCCCTTTGGGGCCTGTCCCATAGGTTGAGAACCCCTGGAATAAACTACACAACTTGGTGGTTGCAGTAGTTCTTCAGTAGAGGATCTGAGCACTTCCACTGCTTTTTATTCAATAGCATAAAATCTAAATCAGTGATTTCAACAATCTTCTTGTTTCAGGTTTGGTTGACGCCCACACCCATCCAGTCTGGGCTGGTGACAGGGTGCATGAATTTGCAATGAAGGTGAATTATTAAACACAAAGTATTTTCACTATTTTCACCTCACTTCCCGAACTGCATCTAAACTTTTGGTGAAATTCGTGTTTGTTGACGCCTGCAGCTGGCGGGAGCCACCTACATGGACGTGCACCGGGCCGGCGGAGGGATCCACTTCACGGTGGAGCACACTCGAGCTGCCGCAGCCTCGGACCTTCTGTCCTCCCTGAGCGGCAGGCTGGTCCGGATGCAGCGAGCTGGTACCACGCTGGTGGAGTGTAAGAGCGGCTACGGCCTGGAGCTGCAGACTGAGCTCAAGATGCTGGATGTGATCGAGGCGGCCAGACGCGCCCTGCCCATCAACATCTCCTTGACCTACTGTGGAGCCCACGCAGTGCCCAAGTATGACCTATGACCTCGTCTCACACCACACCCTGCAGTGTAACCGTGACTGTGTCTGTGTGTCTTTGTGTGCAGAGGGAAGACGGTTGCAGAAGCCACGCAGGACATCCTGCAGGTTCAGCTGCCACGGCTGAAGCAGCGGATGTCTGCTGGGACTCTCAGCGTGGACAACATCGACGTGTTCTGCGAGCAGGGGGTGTTTGACCTCGGCTCTACTCGCTCCATCCTGCAGGCCGGCAGAGACATGGGCCTCAACATCAACTTCCACGGAGATGAGCTTCATCCCATGAACTCTGCTCAGGTGCCACCCACTCACTAAAGCTAAGAAATGCGGATTGACCCACAATATAGGATTAGTTTCATCCATTATTTAATCAATTTCTTTTTAAAAATCACATAATTGTTTGTGCCACAAAATCTTTAAAAGAAAAAGGTGAAAATGCTCCTCACAAGTTCTGAATGTCTTCAAGTAGACAACAGTGAAATCTGAATGTTTTTTTGAGGCTGTTAAACGATTGTTTTCATCAGTAATGTTAATAAATGCAGAAGTACGGCTCTAACTAATGATTATTTTCATTATTGATTAATCTGCAATTATTTTTTTTAAATTCATTTATTTGTTATTTGGAAAATGAGCCCCGGAAAGTGTCTTTAATGGTTTATTTTGTCCAAACACTCGTCTAAAATCCAAATATATTAAATTTACAAAGATATAAAACAGAAAAAATCATTAAATCCTCACATGTAAGATGCTGAAACCAGAGAATATTTGGTATTTTTCTTTGATAAATGATCCTGAGTGTGTGTGTGTGTGTGTGTGTGTGTGTGTGTGTGTGTGTGTCAGTTGGGAGCAGAGCTGGGAGCCTTGGCCATCAGTCACCTGGAGGAGGTCACAGACGAGGGGATCGCTGCCATGGCAAAAGCAAAAACCGCCGCGGTCCTTCTGCCAACTACAGCCTACATCCTCCGGTAAACTGACACACAGATACTCCCACACACCTGTGTCATGGCTGTGAGATGTCTAATAATCCCTGTGTGTGTGTGTGTGTGTGTGTGTGTGTGTGTTCAGGCTGCCCCAGCCCCGGGCCAGAGACATGCTGGAGGCGGGAGTGATCGTTGCCCTCGGCAGCGACTTCAACCCCAACGCCTACTGCTGCTCCATGGTGAGTGCGGCAGGAGAGGCGAGAGGTGAAAGCACGTCTGTGTCTTCTCTGTCTCTCTGTTAACCCCTCCCCCTCTCCCTTGTCCTTCCTCAGCCAATAGTCATGCACCTGGCCTGTGTTAATATGAGGATGTCCATGCCCGAGGCTTTGGCCGCGGCCACCATCAACGCCGCCTACGCCCTCGGGCGCTCCCACACACACGGCTCCCTGGAGGTCAACAAACACGGAGACCTGCTGATCCTCAACACCACACGGTAAATCAGGACAGTCCCGTGTGTTTATGGGTCTGTAACATTTTGTGTGTTGACATCAAGGAGATGTAGAGATAAATTCTAATGATCAGTGAATGTTAAGTTGTGAAACGTACAATTACTCAAGTCGTTTAAGTAACTACAGCAAACAAACGAGATGTTGGGTAAGAGAAAGGCGACTGACCTGCGACAGACTTTACATTATTCAGTTTTGTGTTCATGATGACAGAAATAGGGTCTTTGAAGGCCTGTCTTCACTCACTATGCACAGCTTCCACTTTTTACCAACAAAGTCGTCATTAAACTAAAGGCAGAGCGCGGATCTGTGGATCAGTTTCCACAGAGAACAGTTTAAACATCTTGTTTAAACACCACAGTTCATATGCAGCTGCTGCAAAAAGCCCCGTTTCCCCTGAAACAAGTCACTGCAAAGCTGCTGCTCATGATGGAATTCAAGCGGCTTTGGATGCACTTCACAAAACGTCCAATAGAGGGCGTCACTGAGAACAGCTGACTCCTCTGTTCAGATCAATCCAGGTGAATGTGATCTAATACAGAAAATCAGGAGAGAAGAAGTGAGAGCATCTCGATCGAACACTGAACCTGAGCTAAAGTCATTGAATTGATTTTTACTCTTATGAACGACTCTGACTCACTTGTGTTTATTCGTAGTTTGGTAACCGCATGCTTCATGAGTTTATATGAAATACTGTATGTGTGTGTAAAACTGATCATCTCCTGTATGTTCAACTGCAGGTGGGAACACCTGATCTACCAGCTGGGAGGACACCAGGAGCTCATCCGCTACGTCGTCATCAAGGGCAACGTCGTCTACGACAATGACAAGACCATGGACTTATAACCAGTTAAGACTGATTCAGATTAGTGAAGGTACAATCAATGAATGTGTAATCACAGGCTCAGTATTTGTTGTAAAAACTAAAGGGTGCAGTACTGGGTAATTGTGTTGACGATATTTTTCTTACTGTGTAATTAAAGGGTAAAAAAAGGGGAGAGTAGCCAAGCTAGTCATTTTTATTTTAATTATTTTAATTACACGGTATTATTCCTCCTTAATAACAATACAAACAAAAAGCTGTATTGTGTTATTAATTCTCCCCAAACATCAGCTCTGTATCTTTGTCCCCTGCAGGTATCCAGTAATTAAGTATAATTTATTTCTCTGTTGCCAGTAGAAACCAGTGTGTTTGATTTAAACAAGTTAACAGGCTGTATCAGAAAGCGTTACCGTAGTTACTGAGATGTCAGTGTTCAGGCCCCAGTGAATCAATGTTATTATCTGAACTGTGAAACCAATGTTCTTTTAGATAAAAGTCACGTTACTTGTTGACTGAAATCACGTCACTCAGAGCGAAACATACCTTCTTCTTCTGTGTCTGTAAAATCCATTAAGTCAAACTTATCTCAGCAAAGAGAAGAATTTCATTATCACCCCAGAAAGAGCAGGTACAAATATTTTGCACCTTACGTGATCAAAGAGTTTATTGATGTGACCTCTGTTGAACCTTTCAGTGACCCGATGGCCGCCCTGTTTTTATCTGTGTAATCAAAGGACGTTTGACCGTCGCGGTGAAAACAGACGCACAAGAAAACAAAAGTAATGAGGTTGATGAGTCGAGTGATTATTGTTTTTATCAGCTGAGAGGAAAAACATCATCACGCCTGTGAAGAGTGCACTCTGCTTTTATTGATCATGTTAGTACACAATGCTTGTTTCATCTAAATGGATCTTTAGATATAATTCCACAGGCGTCACTTAAAAACCAAAACGTTTTCTCTTCGTGTTTCTTCTCGGTCGTTTTGACCAAATCTTCAGTCCGACATTTCACATGAAAACACTCATTATAGTGTGATTAAAAAAACCAAACAATTAAACCATAAGAAAAACTAGTTCCAATGCTATTCACAACAATAACTGATGAAAACATTATAAAAAGGCTGTAGTGGCACACACACGATAACTGACTTATTGTGACTATAAACAATAGGTAAGAGTAACAGGCATGACAGAGGTGATATATTTTATGTACCCGATATTAAACAGTTTGAAACGACCATCAGGCTTCATACTTCTTCCCTGCCCGGTGGATCTGTTGGTAAAGCGTCATGGAGAAAGCCATACCCAGGAGCTGGGGAAAAGAAAAACACATCATTACTTCGCTGATCTGCGTTTTCTGTTTCGGAGTTTAGCCCCGTTTTCCCGGCTGCTTACCTGTATGACCAACACACACATAGCGATGGTTCCCAGAAGGTGTTTGTTGTCATCCAGCCACTCCTCCACCTTCTCATAGCAACCCTGAAAACACACACAGCAACAGTACATAACATTGTGTACAACATACGCAATGTAGAAATGATCAGGACAGAGCTTTGCATGATTTCTCAAGTCAAAATAGTTGTTAGGTGCCTGTGACCACGGAAACAATTTTTTACTTGCTGAAATCGTTCCTCCTGTTCGTACTCGACATTAAAAGATCTCTTTCAAGTACAATCCAAAGTTCATCTGAAGGTAAAACAAGGTTTCAGCGGTCTGAGGTAATCACAACTTCCAAATTCAGTTTTCTTACTGTAAAAAATCTCTATCTCTTCACTCAACAGCTCAACAGGGGGAAAGGCTCCAACTACTGAAGCATGGGGAACATTTACAGCAATGCACATATACGTGCATGTGAGTGCTGTTTTAAGACGGACTTAGAATCAGAAAATACACTAAAACTAATTTAAAAGTGATGATCTGTGACGGCCTTTACATGAAATCTTGTCTCTAGTATCAGAGTACATATTAGCAAAAGTTAAACCAGGTAAAGACGGACTGGTTACAGAACAAATTCCAACAGGAAAAAACACAATATAACTGCACAACAACTGTCAGCTTTTCTCCGCTTGATAAGAATCAGCGGTAATAAATTATTGGAGCCGAGTGTGAAATTATATTGTGTTTTCTTCTTAAAGTTTCAAACAATGTGAAAGCGGTGGATGAATACATATTAGGTGCTCATGTGATTATATCTGGCAGCAGAGTTTTGGATCAATTCATTGTTGGTTTGCTCTTCTCATGGGATTTTGTCGGCAGTACCCGACTGACCCGTGTCCAGAAGGCGTTGGAGGCGTTGCGGCCGCAGCCCGGGTAAATCTGCTGGCAGCAGCGGTCGGGGACAACGTGATCCTGCAGGGCGGTGTACCAGTCGTTGTGGTTCATCACTCCACAACATCTCCACTGGCAAACAAGCGGGAGAAACGGAAACAGTCAATTATTTAAAAAAAATAAACTGCACCACAAACTTCATTTGCAGTTACTAAGTGACGTGGATTATACCTCTCCCTGTATGGTGTTCCACGCATCCTTCAGGCCCGCGTTGTTATCCGTGTAGTACAGCACCAACCCTTCCTTCAAGTCCCGTCTGGCGTTTTCGCTCACCTGGCCGGAAACAGAGGCGGACAGGTGGATTATGTAACATGTCGCAACACTCAGCCGCGGCGGCTCGGGGATCGTCGATAAACATGAATGTTCCTTTACACGGTCTTACCTTGTCGGTGTAGACGAAAAACAGGATGAGGAGGATAAGTTCGGCCAAGAGGATGATCAACAGAACGATGAAGAACTGGGAAAAGAAACCCCCACAGGAGAATGGATGATGAGAGGCGAGATACACTACTGTTGCTTTCATGACAGTTTAATAAGATAGTAAATATAAGATCCAACTTAGAAATACGTATTAGCTTTTAAACGCAAAGAAAATTTTACTTGGGGTTTGTTGAGAGATCTTTACTAAGTTTCTATAAGGCTGAAGTGTGAAGACAATCCAACTACTTCTAAACAACGCCACACTGATGCACTATGGGTACTGTAGTGCGCTCACGCTCAGCAGCAGGCACTTGTTCTCCTTGATGGCACCCAGGCAGCCCAGGAAGCCCGTCACCATGACAACGGTGCCGAGTGTGATGATGAGGTTGGCGGCGGAGAGCGACGGGAAGGAGGGCGACAGGGTGGCGAAGCTGCCCTGAGAAACCGACAGCCACACGCCGACACCGAGCAACCCGCACCCACCCAGCTGAAAACACACACAGGAAATTCAGACACTTCCTGCCGATTCAACGATAACGAAAAGGTTTTTAATTTGTCTAGTGATGTCATGACTGATTCACGGTAACATCTAAATTTCCTGACTCTTTGTGTGTGTGTGTGTGTGTGTGTGTGTGTGTGTTTGTGTGTGTGTGTGTGTGTGTGTGTGGAATAATTACCCAGAAGAGCAGGTTGAAGAGAAAGAGCATGTATTTCACGCAGCAGATGCAGCCGCGAGCCATGATTGAATTCACAGGCACTGCAAAAAAAAAACAACAAAAAAAAAACATGAAAAGACAATACACAAGTTTAACAGAAAGAGTTTAACAAAGTGATGAAGTTTCTTACACTGGCTGCACATTGAAATCAGAGTTGGTGATTATTTAAATGTATTATTGTCTGTAGTCCGTCAAACTTCAGCATTATGCAGGAATAAATTAAACGATAAATATGAATTTTTATGATATCAAACCACATCATACATCATAATAAGTGGGTAATATGAGGGGCAACATTTCTCATCTATTGTTTGTATCACCAAACAAACCGCGTTGTTCCCAATTACATCACGTTAACCGCAAACAGTCACGACCAGGAAGAGATCAACTCACCACTTCAACAAACAGGAGAACAGAGAAGCTCTAGTTTCGAACCTGTGACACAAAAGGCACACAGACATTTATACACTACTGTACATGTGTAACATTTATCATTGAAAGTAATGATTTAAACTAATATCAGCCGATATATACCGGCTCAACATCTCTATCTAACATTATTTGGCTTTAACATGTGTGAAGTTTAACTGTTGCTACTTTTTTAAATGCCCTAAAACTCATTCATCTAACTGTTTAAGGTTTCATGTAAAGGCAACAGGTTTCATCTTACTAACAAAGTTACATTTTAATTTGAAATTAATAATAAAAAATGTCTCGAATAAACATTTTGATTTGTCAGTGTCCCATAAAACACGTGACAACAAGTGTTTTTTATATTCCATCATCATCATCACCATCATCAGACAGAGTGAGATTCTGTTTCTCCAAACGATCTCTGCTCCCGACGTGACGTCACTGCAATGAACTCTTCTCTGCGGTTTTTTTTTTTTTTACAAAAGTTTGCGACAAACTTGACAAAATACAAACACACGCCCTCGTTAAATGCGCTAATTTTTTACAACAAATCCCGTTGGTGTTCGCCTACATGCAGCTAAACCACTTCCCCCTGCGACTCAGGCCGTGATTGTTTTCATGTGCATGTCCCTCGGAGATGAGACAAGGGGAAAAAGAAAAGAAAAAGAGGGGGATAGTTTCCTACCGTCGGCTACGAACTGAAGCTCATCTTCCCGCAGAGGTTTAGAGTTTCACCCGCAGACACGTGCGCTGCTTTCCCTCACAGCATCACTCGGTATAAAAACATAAATCCGACGGTTGTAAAGTGTGGACTGAGCTTTGAAGTTTCGTCGATGGCTGGAGAGGAGGAGGAGGAGGAGGAGGAGGAGGGGACTGGGTTGGGAGAGGGGCGGAGCACGGAGGAGGACGGAGCCGGAGTGGAGGCGTGACTGGCGGTGGTACAGAGAGGGACCAGCCGGTCGACGACCCGGGCTCTGGCCACATGCTCCTGGGTTGTGCCTGAACCAGAGACAGTATATAAAAATGGACGTCTGGAAAACAAAGCCAATGATATTGATATTAACTATAATGGCTGAGGACTATGAAATATGAACTCTAATGTTTTAAAAATATTGACAATTTGTTACAGCTACAGTGGAGTCCAAAAGTCATGTGATTGTATGTCTGACATGGGGCAGAGAGTGTAATAAGGGAACCAGGAAGAGCTTAGCTGATAAGACTGAACAATGTTATTGCCACAAGTGTTACATTAAAAAATACTATATTATCATATAAGAAACTATGTCTATGTTTGGGAAGAGAAGATCTTCACGTGTGGACACTGCAGGTGGAGGTGGTGCAGGGCCTCCATCATCGCTGCAAGAGGTTGTAGGTGTCCCGAAAGATCCAGACTTATAATAGAGAGAAATCATATCAATATCATATTGTAGAATATAGAGAAAAAGACAAAAGAAACAGCACTCTGGATATCTGAAGTATGTATATCAGTTAGCAGCAGATGTTTTTAAAAACTAAATTATGTTAGCTGAAGCTATACGTACGTGTATATAGGCTCAAATTAGGGTCAAAATGATTTTGAGCTTGTAAAGTGATGTTCACAAATTATTCCAATGTTTGTAGTTGTAAATCAACCTTAGTGAACCTGTAAGATAGATCTGCTTGAGAAATTCAAGTTTGCGTATGTGAAACAATTGCGCTTGTGTAAGAGAGATTTGTATTTGTTGAAAGTCTGAATCAAAACTCAACAAATGATCAGTGTTGAGGTTGAACAAAGCCAGTGTAAAAGAAGACATGGATTTGTCAGTATTTGTGTCGCGATACAGAGCAGAAAACTGTAAAACTGTGGTCAAAACACTGCGGTCCCACAGTGTGTGACACTGAAGTAACGAGGGGGGCTAGCTTGCTAGTATTAGCATTAGCAGCAACCAATAGATTGCAAATAAATAATGGTGGGCTAGCTAGCATTTGCATTAGCACTGATCATGAGGATTAACTTCTTTTCTACAATAATGACATTGATTACAATTATAATGCTAACAATGATATACAATAAATAAATGATGATAATGGCGGTACATGTGCACGTACAGTATATAGAGCTGCCCCCACATTTTCATTAGATCCAGCATTAGCAGCTGGCTTGCTGGCATTGTTCATTGATGAATGAATTTAACGATTTGATTATAAGATTGCAAAATGTCAAGTGGGGCGGCTAGTTTGCTAGCATTAGCAGCTGGCTTGCTGGCATTGTTCCGTCATTAATGAATTTAACAATTTCATAAGATTGCAAACTAACAAGTGGGGATGCTAGCTAGCATTAGCATTTTTTTTTCATTATTGGTGACAAAGTGCATATAAAGTGAAATTTTGTTTGTGATTGTATATAATAATAATGACAATAATAATAAAAATAACAATGATAATGATTATTGATAACAATTATAATGCTAATAATGACAAATTATAATTGCAATAAATGATAATGATGATAATAATTAATATTTAATAAATAGTATGTTTCTATGACTTTTTATGCCTTACTAAACTATGTCGTTTTATGATATTTTTATGCCATACTATACTATGTCGTCTGATGCCTTACCATACTATGACGTTTTTATGAACTTTTATGCCTTAATATAATATGATGATTTTTTGACGTTTTATGCCATACTATACTATGACGTTTTTTCATATTTTTATACCATACTATATTGTGACTTTTTTTGGCGTTTTTATGGCTTACTATATTATTTTGTCTTATGCTTTGCCATACTATGATGTTTTTATTACCTTTTACGCATTAATATACCAAGATGTTTTTTTGACATTTTATGCCATACTATACTATTACATTTTTTGGCATTTTTATGCCATAGTATAGTTTGATGTTTTTTAGCATATCTATGCCTTATTAAATTATTTCGTCACATGCCTTACCATACTATGACTTTTATTTGGCCTTTTATGCCTTAATATAATATGATGTTTTTTTGACGTTTTATGCCATACTATACTATGACATTTTTAGGACTTTTTATTCCCTACTATACTATGTCGTTTTTATACCTTATTTTACAATGACGTTTTTATGACTTTTTATGCCTTACTATATTATTTTGTGTTATGACTTGCCATACTATGGTGTTTGTATTACCTTTTACGCCTTAATATAATATGATGATTTTTTGACATTTTATGCCATACTATACTATGACATTTTTTGATATTTTATGCCTCACTATATTTTGACGTTTTTTGGCATTTTTATGCCTTATTACATTATTTTGTCTCATGCATTGCCATACTATGATGTTTTTATGACCTTTTATGCCTTAATATAATATGATGTTTTTATGACCTTTTATGCCTTAATATAATATGATGATTTTTTGACATTTTATGCCATACTATACTATTACATTTTTTGGCATTTTTATGCCATAGTATAGTTTGATGTTTTTTAGCATATCTATGCCTTATTAAATTATTTCGTCTCATGCCTTACCATACTATGACTTTTATTTGGCCTTTTATGCCTTAATATAATATGATGTTTTTTTGACGTTTTATGCCATACTATACTATGACATTTTTAGGACTTTTTATTCCCTACTATACTATGTCGTTTTTATACCTTATTTTACAATGACGTTTTTATGACTTTTTATGCCTTACTATATTATTTTGTGTTATGCCTTGCCATACTATGATGTTTGTATTACCTTTTACGCCTTAATATAATATGATGATTTTTTGACATTTTATGCCATACTATACTATGACATTTTTTGATATTTTATGCCTCACTATATTTTGACGTTTTTTGGCATTTGTATGCCTTATTACATTATTTTGTCTCATGCTTTGCCATACTATGATGTTTTTATGACCTTTTATGCCTTAATATAATATGATGATTTTTTTACCTTTTATGCCATACTATACTATGTTGTTTTTATGCCTCACTATACTATATAGTTCTTTTGACTTTTTATGCCATACTATACAATGACGTTTTTATGACTTTTTATGCTTTAGTATAGTGTGAATTCTGATTGATCACTTCTTGTTGTCTTGGATAATTCTTCACCACAGTCTCTCTATACCTCAGTTCATGCCTGTTCCATTGCTGCTGCCTGCTCCTGCTGGAACTGACTGCTGTGCTGCCATTTCCAGCCACTTCACTCACCTGCTGCTCCCATTCAGACAACTCACCTGCTCCACACCAGCCATCCACCTCCACGCTCCTCCTGCAACAACCTGGATCCTTCCCCCCCAACCGTCCCCCAGAACTCTCTCCCTTATTCACTGAACAATACCCAATAAAGATTTGTTATTACTACACTACTGGTTGTTTCTGTGTCTGAATCTGCACTCGGGACCAAGCAGTATTTGAACCATAAAGTAACAATGACAGTTTTATACCTTACTATACTATGATGTTTTTATTATTTTGAATGCATTAATTTACTATAACATTTTTATAAATTTTTACGTGTTAGTATACTACTACATTTTTATGCCTTACTATACTATTTTTTTTTCTTTTTATGCCTTACTATACTATGGCATTTTTATGACCTTTTATGCCTTAATATACTCTGTTTTTTTGACGTTTTACACCATACTATATTTTTATGACCTTTTATGCCAATGATGATTTTTTGATGTTTTATGCCATACTATACTATGACGTTTTTTTGGCATTTTTGTGCCTTATTATATTTTGACGTTTTTGGGCATTATTATGCCTTACTATATTATTTTGTCTTATTCCTTGCCGTACTATGATGATTTTATGACCCTTTATGCCTTAAAATAATATTATGTTTTTTTGACGTTTTATACCATACTATACTATGACGTTTTTTGATATTTTTATGCCATACTATATTATCTTGTCTTATGCTTTGCCATACTATGATATTGATATGGCCTTTTATGCCTTAATATACTATGATGATTTTTTTATGTTTTATGCCATATGACGTTTTTTCTGAATTTTTATGTCATACTATATTTTGATGTTTTTTGGCAATTTTATGCTTTATTATATTATTTCGTCTCATGCCTTGCCATACTATGACGTTAATATGACCCTTTATGCCTTACTATAATATGATGATTTTTTGATGTTTAATGCCATACTATACTATGACGTTTTTTGATATTTTTATGCCATACTATACTATGTCATTTTATGATATTTTTATGCCATACTATACTATGTCGTTTGATGCTTTGCCATACTATGACGTTTTTATGAACTTTTATGCCTTAATATAATATGATGATTTTTTGATGTTTAATGCCATACTATACTATGACGTTTTTTGATATTTTTATGCCATACTATATTTTTACTTTTTTTTGGCGTTTTTATGGCTTACTGTATTATTTTTTCTTATGGCTTGCTATACTATGATGTTTTTATTACCTTTTACGCCTTAATATACCAATATGTTTTTTTGACATTTTATGCCATACTATACTATTACATTTTTTGGCATTTTTATGCCATAGTATAGTTTGATGTTTTTAAGCATATCTATGCCTTATTATATTATTTTGTCTCATGCCTTGCCATACTATGACGTTTATTTGGCCTTTTATGCCTTAATATAATATGATGTTTTTTTGACGTTTTATGCCATACTATACTATGACATTTTTTGATATTTTTATGCAGTAGCATATTTTGATGTTTTTCGGCATTTGTATGCCTTATTACATTATTTGTCTCATGCATTGCCATATTATGATGTTTTTATGACCTTTTATGCCTTAATATAATATGATGATTTTTTGACGTTTTATGCCATACTATACTATGACTTTTTTTGATATTTTTATGCAGTAGCATATTTTGATGTTTTTTGGCATTTGTATGCCTTATTACATTATTTGTCTCATGCATTGCCATATTATGATGTTTTTATGACCTTTTATGCCTTAATATAATATGATGTTTTTTTGACGTTTTATGCCATACTATACTATGACATTTTTAGGACCTTTTATTCCCTACTATACTATGTCGTTTTTATACCTCATTTTACAATGACGTTTTTATGACTTTTTATGCCTTACTATATTATTTTGTCTTATGCATTGCCATACTATGATGTTTTTATTACCTTTTACGCCTTAATATACCAAGATGTTTTTTTGACATTTTATGCCATACTATACTATTACATTTTTTGGCATTTTTATGCCATAGTATAGTTTGATTTTTTTAGCATATTTATGCCTTATTATATTATTTCGTCTCATGCCTTACCATACTATGATGTTTTTATGACCTTTTATGCCTTAATATAATATGATGATTTTTTGACGTTTTATGCCATACTATACTATGACTTTTTAAAATATTTTTATGCAGTAGCATATTTTGATGTTTTTTGGCATTTGTATGCCTTATTACATTATTTGTCTCATGCATTGCCATATTATGATGTTTTTATGACTTTTTATGCCTTAATATAATATGATGATTTTTTGACATTTTATGCCATACTATACTATGACGTTTTTTGATATTTTATGCCTCACTATTACAATAGCATATTTTGATGTTTTTTGGCATTTGTATGCCTTATTACATTATTTTGTCTCATGCATTGCCATACTATGATGTTTTTATCACCTTTTATGCCTTAATATACCAAGATGTTTTTTTGACCTTTTATGCCATACTATACTATGTTGTTTTTTTGACCTTTTATGCCATACTATACTATGTTGTTTTTATGCCTTACTATACTATATAGTTCTTTTGACTTTTTATGCCATACTACACAATGACGTTTTTATGACTTTTTATGCTTTAGTATAGTGTGAATTCTGATTGATCACTTCTTGTTGTCTTGGATAATTCTTCACCACAGTCTCTCTATACCTCAGTTCATGCCTGTTCCATTGCTGCTGCCTGCTCCTGCTGGAACTGACTGCTGTGCTGCCATTTCCAGACACACTCACCTGCTGCTCCCATTCAGACAACTCACCTGCTCCACGCCAGCCATCCACCTCCACGCTCCTCCTGCAACAACCTGGATCCTTCCCCCCAACCGTCCCCCAGAACTCTCTCCCTTATTCACTGAACAATACCCAATAAAGATTTGTTATTACTACACTACTGGTTGTTTCTGTGTCTGAATCTGCACTGGGGACCAAGCAGTATTTGAACCATAAAGTAACAATGACAGTTTTATACCTAACTATACTATGATATTTTTATGCCTTACTATACTATGTTGTTGTTTTTTACTTTTTTTAATATGTATTTATTTTTTAGTGTTTTCATAACAAAGAAAGAAAAAAAAACAAAAAAGCAAAAAAAAACAAATACATATTAACAGTAGTTGATGGTGCTACACAGAACAGTACAGATTTTTAACAAAGGTTTTTTACATGCGACAAACAGGACATAGGACATAGGTAATGGCGCAGTGACGGAATAGCACTAGTTCAGTTTTTAGACATTAAATCGAGAAAAGGTTGCCGGATTTTAAAAAAGACTTCCTCTTTAGCAGACATAATGTACCTGATATTTTCCAAGTGTAATACATTTCCCAACTCTCTCAGCCACATTTCAAATGTAGGAGACCTCTCACATTTCCAAGATTGCAAAATTAATTTTCTGGCTAACAGTGTTGAGAGGGAGCTTCACAACCACTTTTCACACTATCTGGGTTGGCCACCCCAAACAACATGGTGAATGGGTCTGGGTTACATGGATGATTAAAGTCCTTAGTGAAAAAGTCAAACAAGGAGCACCAGAATGACTGTAGCTTATGACATGACAAAAATAAGTGGGATAGTGTTCCTTCTTCACTTCGACACTTAATACATTGGGATGACACATCCGGAAATATTTTTTGCAATCTGGAGGGAGAATAGTGTAGTCTATGTACTACCTTGAATTGTATTAGATTATGTCTTGCATTGATTGAGCTATCATGGGTGTTCTTAATACAATTCTCCCACATCTCATCTGAGATTTCCCTATCCAATTCTGTTGTTTTTTACTTTTAATGCCTTATACTATGGCGTTTTTATGCCCTACTATACTGTCATTTTTATGCCTTACTATACTATGTTGTTTTTTTGACTTTTTAAACCTTTCTATACTGTGATGTTTTTTATGATTTTTTATGCCTTACTATACTATGTCGTTTTTATACCTTATTTTACAATGACGTTTTTATGACTTTTCATGCCTTACTATATACTATGTCGTTTTCATGCCTTTTAGTCCTTAACATTCTATTTAGTTTTAATGCCATACTATACTATGACGTTTTTTGATATTTTTATGCAATAGCACATTTTGACGTTTTTTGGCATTTTTATGCCTTATTACATTATTTTGTCTCATGCTTTGCCATACTATGATGTTTTCATTACCTTTTATGCCTTAATATACCAAGATGTTTTTTTGACATTTTATGCCATACTATACTATTACATTTTTTGGCATTTTTATGCCATAGTATAGTTTGATGTTTTTTAGCATATTTGTGCCTTATTATATTATTTCGTCTCATGCCTTACCATACTATGATGTTTTTATGACCCTTTATGCCTTAATATAATATGATGATTTTTTTGACGTTTTATGCCATACTATACTATGACTTTTTTTGTTATTTTTATGCAATAACATATTTTGACGTTTTTTGGCATTTTTATGCCTTACTATATTATTTTTTCTTATGCTTTGCCATACTATGACGTTTTTATGACCCTTTATGCCTTAATATACCAAGATGTTTTTTTGACGTTTTATGCCATACTATACTATGACGTTTTTTGATATTTTTATGCAATAGCATATTTTGTCGTTTTTTGGCATTTTTATGCCTTATTACATTATTTTGTCTCATGCCTTACCATACTATGATGTTTTTATGACCTTTTATGCCTCAATATAATATGATGATTTTTTGACCTTTTATGCCATGCTATACTATGACGTTTTTTGATATTTTTATGCAATAGCACATTTTGACGTTTTTTGGCATTTTTATGCCTTATTACATTATTTTGTCTCATGCTTTGCCATACTATGATGTTTTCATTACCTTTTACGCCTTAATATACCAAGATGTTTTTTTGACCTTTTATGCCATGCTATACTATTACATTTTTTGGCATTTTTATGCCATAGTATAGTTTGATGTTTTTTAGCATATTTGTGCCTTATTATATTATTTCGTCTCATGCCTTACCATACTATGATGTTTTTATGACCCTTTATGCCTTAATATAATATGATGGTTTTTTTGACGTTTTATGCCATACTATACTATGACTTTTTTTGATATTTTTATGCAATAACATATTTTGACGTTTTTTGGCATTTTTATGCCTTACTATATTATTTTTTCTTATGCTTTGCCATACTATGACGTTTTTATGACCCTTTATGCCTTAATATACCAAGATGTTTTTTTGACGTTTTATGCCATACTATACTATGACGTTTTTTGATATTTTTATGCAATAGCATATTTTGACGTTTTTTGGCATTTTTATGCCTTATTACATTATTTTGTCTCATGCCTTACCATACTATGATGTTTTTATGACCTTTTATGCCTCAATATAATATGATGATTTTTTGACCTTTTATGCCATGCTATACTATGACGTTTTTTGATATTTTTATGCAATAGCACATTTTGACGTTTTTTGGCATTTTTATGCCTTATTACATTATTTTGTCTCACGCTTTGCCATACTATGATGTTTTCATTACCTTTTACGCCTTAATATACCAAGATGTTTTTTTGACCTTTTATGCCATGCTATACTATTACATTTTTTGGCATTTTTATGCCATAGTATAGTTTGATGTTTTTTAGCATATTTGTGCCTTATTATATTATTTCGTCTCATGCCTTACCATACTATGATGTTTTTATGACCTTTTATGCCTTAATATAATATGATGATTTTTTGACGTTTTATGCCATACTATACTATGACGTTTTTTGATATTTTTATACAATAACATAATTTGACGTTTTTTGGCATTTTTATGCCTTACTATATTATTTTTCTTATGCTTTGCCATACTATGACGTTTTTATGACCCTTTATGCCTTAATATACTAAGATGTTTTTTTTGCCATACTATACTATGACGTTTTTTGATATTTTTATGCAATAGCATATTTTGACGTTTTTTGGCATTTTTATGCCTTATTACATTATTTTGTCTCATGCCTTACCATACTATGATGTTTTTATGACCTTTTATGCCTTAATATAATATGATGATTTTTTTACCTTTTATGCCATGCTATACTATGACGTTTTTTGATATTTTTATGCAATAGCACATTTTGACGTTTTTTGGCATTTTTATGCCTTATTACATTATTTTGTCTCACGCTTTGCCATACTATGATGTTTTCATTACCTTTTACGCCTTAATATACCAAGATGTTTTTTTGACATTTTATGCCATACTATACTATTACATTTTTTTGGCATTTTTATGCCATAGTATAGTTTGATGTTTTTTAGCATATTTGTGCCTTATTATATTATTTCGTCTCATGCCTTACCATACTATGATGTTTTTATGACCTTTTATGCCTTAATATAATATGATGATTTTTTGACGTTTTATGCCATACTATACTATGACGTTTTTTGATATTTTTATACAATAACATAATTTGACGTTTTTTGGCATTTTTATGCCTTACTATATTATTTTTTCTTATGCTTTGCCATATTATGACGTTTTTATGACCCTTTATGCCTTAATATACTAAGATGTTTTTTTGACGTTTTATGCCATACTATACTATGACGTTTTTTTAATATTTTTATGCAATAGCATATTTTGACGTTTTTTGGCATTTTTATGCCTTATTACATTATTTTGTCTCATGCTTTGCCATACTATGATGTTTTTATGACCTTTTATGCCTTAATATAATATGATGATTTTTTGACGTTTTATGCCATACTATACTATGACGTTTTTTTATATTTTTATACAATAGCACATTTTGACGTTTTTTGGCATTTTTATGCCTTATTACATTATTTTGTCTCACGCTTTGCCATACTATGATGTTTTCATTACCTTTTACGCCTTAATATACCAAGATGTTTTTTTGACATTTTATGCCATACTATACTATTACATTTTTTTGGCATTTTTATGCCATAGTATAGTTTGATGTTTTTTAGCATATTTGTGCCTTATTATATTATTTCGTCTCATGCCTTACCATACTATGATGTTTTTATGACCTTTTATGCCTTAATATAATATGATGATTTTTTGACGTTTTATGCCATACTATGACGTTTTTTGATATTTTTATACAATAACATAATTTGACGTTTTTTGGCATTTTTATGCCTTACTATATTATTTTTTCTTATGCTTTGCCATATTATGACGTTTTTATGACCCTTTATGCCTTAATATACTAAGATGTTTTTTTGACGTTTTATGCCATACTATACTATGACGTTTTTTTAATATTTTTATGCAATAGCATATTTTGACGTTTTTTGGCATTTTTATGCCTTATTACATTATTTTGTCTCATGCTTTGCCATACTATGATGTTTTTATGACCTTTTATGCCTTAATATAATATGATGATTTTTTGACGTTTTATGCCATACTATACTATGACGTTTTTTTATATTTTTATACAATAACATATTTTGACGTTTTTTGGCATTTTTATGCCTTACTATATTATTTTTTCTTATGCTTTGCCATACTATGACGTTTTTATGACCCTTTATGCCTTAATATACTAAGATGTTTTTTTGACGTCTTATGCCATACTATACTATGACGTTTTTTGATATTTTTATGCATTAGCATATTTTGACGTTTTTTGGCATTTTTATGCCATAGTATAGTTTGATGTTTTTTAGCATATTTGTGCCTTATTATATTATTTCATCTCATGCCTTACCATACTGTGATGTTTTTATGACCTTTTAAGCCTTAATATAATATGATGATTTTTTGACGTTTTTTGATATTTTTATGCATTAGCATATTTTGACGTTTTTTGGCATTTTTATGCCTAATTACATTATTTTGTCTCATGCTTTGCCATACTATGATGTTTTTATGACCTTTTATGCCTTAATATAATATGATGATTTTTTGACGTTTTATGCCATGCTATACTATGACGTTTTTTGATATTTTTATGCCATAATATTTTTTTGATGTTTTTTGGCAATTTTATGCCTTACTATATTATTTTGTCGTATGCCTTGCCATACTATGATGTTTTCATTACCTTTTACGCCTTAATATACCAAGATGTTTTTTTGACATTTTATGCCATACTATACTATTACATTTTTTGGCATTTTTATGCCATAGTATAGTTTGATGTTTTTTAGCATATTTGTGCCTTATTATATTATTTCGCCTCATGCCTTACCATACTGTGATGTTTTTATGACCTTTTATGCCTTAATATAATATGATGATTTTTTGACGTTTTATGCCATACTATACTATGACGTTTTTTGATATTTTTATGCAATATCATATTTTGACGTTTTTTGGCATTTTTATGCCTTATTACATTATTTTGTCTCATGCTTTGCCATACTATGATGTTTTTATGACCCTTTATGCCTTAATATAAAATGATGATTTTTCGACGTTTTATGCCATACTATACTATGACGTTTTTTGATATTTTTATGCAATAACATATTTTGACGTTTTTTGGCATTTTTATGCCTTACTATATTATTTTTTTTATGCTTTGCCATACTATGACGTTTTTATGACCCTTTATGCCTCAATATACTAAGATGTTTTTTTGACATTTTATGCCATACTATACTATGACGTTTTTTGATATTTTTATGCAATATCATATTTTGACGTTTTTTGGCATTTTTATGCCTTATTACATTATTTTGTCTCATGCTTTGCCATACTATGACGTTTTTATGACCCTTTATGCCTTAATATAATATGATGATTTTTTGACGTTTTATGCCATACTATACTATGACGTTTTTTGATATTTTTATGCAATAACATATTTTGACGTTTTTTGGCATTTTTATGCCTTACTATATTATTTTTTTTATGCTTTGCCATACTATGACGTTTTTATGACCCTTTATGCCTTAATATACTAAGATGTTTTTTTGACGTTTTATGCCATACTATACTATGACGTTTTTTGATATTTTTATGCCATACTATTTTTTTTATATTTTTTGGCATTTTTATGCCTTATTACATTATTTTGTCTCATGCTTTGCCATACTATGATGTTTTTATGACCTTTTATGCCTTAATATAATATGATGATTTTTTGACATTTTATGCCATACTATACTATGAAGTTTTTTGATATTTTTATGCAATAGCATATTTTGACGTTTTTTGGCATTTTTATGCCTTATTACATTATTTTGTCTCATGCTTTGCCATACTATGATGTTTTTATTATCTTTTATGCCTTAATATAATATGATAATTTTTTGACCTTTTATGCCATACTATACTATGACGTTTTTTGATATTTTTATGCCATACTATTTTTTTTATATTTTTTGGCAATTTTATGCTGTACTATATTATTTTGTCTTATGCCTTGCCATATTATGATGTTTTCATTACCTTTTACGCCTTAATATACCAAGATGTTTTTTTGACATTTTATGCCATACTATACTATTACATTTTTTGGCATTTTTATGCCATAGTATAGTTTGATGTTTTTTAGCATATTTGTGCCTTATTATATTATTTCATCTCATGCCTTACCATACTGTGATGTTTTTATGACCTTTTATGCCTTAATATAATATGATGATTTTTTGACGTCTTATGCCATACTATACTATGACTTTTTTTTAATATTTTTATGCGATAACATAGTTTGATGTTTTTTAGCATATTTATGCCTTATTACATTATTTTGTCTCATGCTTTGCCATACTATGATGTTTTTATGACCTTTTATGCCTTAATATAATATGATGATTTTTTGACGTTTTATGCCATGCTATACTATGACGTTTTTTGATATTTTTATGCCATAATATTTTTTTGATGTTTTTTGGCAATTTTATGCCTTACTATATTATTTTGTCTTATGCATTGCCATACTATGATCTTTTTATTACCTTTTATGCCTTAATATACCAAGATGTTTTTTTGACATTTTATGCCATACTATACTATTACATTTTTTGGCATTTTTATGCCATAGTATAGTTTGATGTTTTTTAGCATATTTGTGCCTTATTATATTATTTCGTCTCATGCCTTACCATACTATGATGTTTTTATGACCTTTTATGCCTTAATATAATATGATGATTTTTTGACGTTTTATGCCATACTATACTATGACGTTTTTTGATATTTTTATGCAATATCATATTTTGACGTTTTTTGGCATTTTTATGCCTTATTACATTATTTTGTCTCATGCTTTGCCATACTATGATGTTTTTATGACCTTTTATGCCTTAATATAATATGATGATTTTTTGACGTTTTATGCCATACTATACTATGACGTTTTTTGATATTTTTATGCCTTACTATATTATCTTGTCTTATGCTTTGTAATACTGTGATGTTTTTATGACCTTTTATGCCTTAATATAATGATTTCTTTGATGTTTTATGTACTTTATAATGTACTATGATGTTTTTTTGACCTTTCATGCCATACTATACTATGACTTCTTTTGGCATTTTTATGCCTTACTATATTTTGACGTTTTTTGTCAATTTTATTCCATACTATACTATGTCTTTTAATGCCTCACCATACTATGACGTTTTTACGTCTTCTTATGCCTGACTATACTATTTCGTTTTTATGCCTTAGAATACTATGCCGTTTTTTTGACTTTTTATGCCTTACTATACTATGTCGTTTTTATGCTTTAGTATACTATTTCATTTTTATGCCTTTGTATACTATGTCGTTTTTTTGACTTTTTATGCCTTACTATACTTAGTTGATTTTATGCCTTATTATACAATTACGTTTTTATGAATTTTTATGTCTTACTATACTATGATGTTTTTTTTAACTTTTATGCCTTACTATACTATTTCGTTTTCATGCCTTACCATATTATGATGCTTTTATGAACCTTTATGCCTTAATATACTAAAATGTTTTTTTGACGTTTTATGCCATACTCTACTATGATGTTTTTTGATATTTTTATGCCATACTATATTTTGACGTTTTTTGGCAATTTTATGCTTTACTATATTATCATCCATCAGTCCATCATTCACTTTCTTTTGGCTCTATTTTTGGTCTCCACCACCACCTAAAGGAAACATCTGGCTCTTTAATTGCTAAATGCTTCATTATCATTAGCATGTTGCAAACCAAGTCTATTTGCTGTTTGGTTTTAGAGCTTTTTTTTGCTGAAAACAGCTTCCATGAGACAATATTTGTTGTCATTTGGGACAATAAAGTGTTATCTTAAGGCTCTGTAATAATGTTTCTCTGTGGGTTCTTCACTACAACAACCTGGAGGCAGAGATTACATGACTTGTATGAACTCTAAAAATCCACACACAAAATCCCAAAGCCAAATAGGACTTTAATAAAGGTTCATCATTATCACATTGATATAAATACATGACTCTGAACAGAAAATGCCAAATAAAAATACAAAATATACAAAAAACATTAAAAGCGTGTTTCTCTTTCAGTTGCTGCCCTTGAGCATCCATGGCGTTAAAGCAGGCGTGTGTTTCCTGTTTATTCTAGAGTCGAGGGGTGAAAGCCAAGTGTCCAACCAGGCAGCCATTCTCCAGTTAGAACTGGGATCTGTATCGGTGCCCCTCCCACAATCAGGGAGGGGCGGGGGGGGGGGGGGGGGGGGTGTCAAAGGACACATAAGGAGGTGGACAGTGACACTATCACTGACTGAATGTTCCTCCATTATTTAACTCTGCCTCTGCATCTGTTGGTGTCTGTTTATCCCAGAACCCATCGATCAGACTGGGAGGATTTCAGCTGCACAGACTCACTGCTCTCTCCATCCTCATGCTGAAAGACACACACATTAAAGACGTTATTTAGAAAATTAATTACTATACTACAAATCCTGTCATTCTCAACAGTTGTGGCCGTGAGGCAGTGTTGCTAGATCGGACTGCTTCTATTCAGTCATAGCTCTAAACACAGTTACATCTGTTCATATAAGTGAAGATGTTTTACATTTAATGTGAGGTTAGACTAAAGACTTGGTGGAGATAATTTTTTCATCATTGTCCAAGTGGGTTTGGCTTTAACTAAACTTAAATATTATTAAATAAAAACTCATTATGCCCTCATACTTAGCCACAGAATATAAATTGGGAATCATGAAATAAAAAACATTACTTTAATTACAATTAGGCAGATTTGGCCCTGGAGTGGGTAAAAAGAGATCACTATTACTACTGACAGAAATAAGGACATATTATAATTTTTTATCTTTCCTAAAAATCATATACATATTATGGCAACAGATTACACTGACCATTTTAAATGAAAGCATGATACACACCTTGTTGGCTATGGCGCGGAGTTTCCCCAGCAGCGTGGGTTTCTGGGCGTAGACCACATCGTCATCAGGCTCCTCTCCTTCGACCAGGGCACAGCTGTCTGCAGCTGGCAGCTCACACTCCTTGTTGGCAGACATCACCAGACGAGAGTACTTGTACTCCAGCCTAACCACAGACCACAGAGGCTTTGTCATCATGAGGCAGCATGTCATTTAGCACAGACAGCATCCTGTGTAAATGTGTGAAGGCAAATACTAATAAAATGTGGTGTTTTTTAAACCAGGAATTCATTCTAAGGCCATGACTGGCTCAGCCGACTGGAGAAAACCAGGACCCAGCTGTGCTTCATCTGCTGCTTCATGTCTGATTATTGACTCATACATCATTTAACTTTTTTCTTTTTTTCCATCTTCAGAAATCTGCCAATAGTGAACCTGTAACTTCAGATCATGAACAGCGACAGGATATTTAAAATGTTCTAATATTTTTTTTTTTTCTTCAAAATATTGTAACCTAAATTTTCTACTGTATTCTAGAAAAATGATGACTTGTTTTTTCATAAAAACAACTTGTTTTATTCTAGATTTGTGTAATATTATCAAATGTTTTTCCTAAGGATTTTACTTTACACTACTACAAATGCTTTTTACTTCATTATAATTCTTATTAATTATAATATTATGACTTTTATTCTCGACATTTTTGACTTTATTTTAAAAAAACAATTTTTTCCTCATAAATTTTCAACTTCACTGTCATAATACTGTCTTGTTTTTGTTTGTACTATTTCAATTTTATTCTCGGAATCACAGATTTCTTCCCCCTAACATCAGCCCTCATGTTCTGTCAAGCTGATATTTTATGATAGTATCCAAAAATCAAATGTTTCTTCTTTTAAATTACTATTTAGACCAAAGGTAGTCTGTAATCTGTGGGCTCACAAAATGATTAAAGGGATGAAAAAGAAAAAAGTATGTTTCTATTATATAAAAATGATGTTAATTTTTATCTGACTTTTCTCAGTTTTTCTGATGGTTTTTTTCTCTTTTTCTTTTTTTCTTCAAAACACTGGATTCTTTCATTTCAGTTCAAGGAAAGGAAGGAGGAAGGAAAAATAACTATGTGTATGCTCACAGCACATATTTTGAGAAGGCCATGACAATGTGACACCTATTAAAAACCCAGGACTTTATAACAAAAGTTAAAAAACTACAGTCCACATCTTTCTGATATTGTAAATAAAACCTTCTGTTTACCGTCTCTGACAAACAGCTGCTGACACCTCTGCCTTTAAATAACCACTGAACCACTTAATGAGCATGTTGTCCTGGACTGACACTGATGGTGGCGTGTTATATTGGCAGGTGCGTCTCACCTCTTGTTTTTCTTCCAGAAATAGCAGGTGAGGGAGATGAGCAGCACGGCCGCGAAGGCTCCGCCGCCAACCCCGACCTTCAGCCACAGAGCGATGGCCTCGCAGGGGGAGGAGCTTCTGAGCGGTAACGAGGCACCTTTGATGCACAGCTTTGGCTCGTTCCACACGTACAGTGTTTCCTGGAGAGAGAGGGCAGAGACAGATTTTTTGACTCAGTTTCTGTCACTCTTTTAGTAATTTAACCCTCAATGACAAAGTTAATCACAGTGTGTGTGTGTGTGTGTGTGTGTGTGTGTGTGTGTGTGTGTTACCTGGACGCCTCCCTTGCAGGCTCCCTCTATCTTGTGGTAGTCGTCCTCAGTGCAGCGTGGACAGGCACTAGTGGTCTCCCACAGGAAGTGAAACGTACATCCATCACATGTTCCTGCAGGACATGAGCTGCACAAACACACACGGATCAATCCACAGATTTCCTGACATGATCTCATTTCTAATTTACCCGTAAGAGTATTAAAAAGAGATCTTTCACTTAACGGCACATACACATGCATTGCTGCATGATCAGTTACCTGGGCACAGAGAGCTCTCCTCGCTCAGACTTCCCTGGGTTACAGCGGACAGTGATGACTGAACTCCGGCCCTGATCACATGAGGCCGTCGCCTGGTTCGACCTGAAAGAAAAACATTATGAGAGACAAAACACAACGAGAACACACACACACGCCTCTGTCTCCGTCCGTCAGACTGTACCTGTAGAAGAAGTTGATGTCTGGAACGTTCCTGGAGTTTTCTGGGAAAAGCTCTGGTTTAGCGTTGACGCCGCTCAGGACGGTGTCCGCTGTCGCTCCTGGAAAAAGAAAACAGAGACAGATGTGTAAACGCCAAACATCACCGGCTGATCACAGAGCCACATGCTGCAAGTTAACGAGCATCGCACCAATGAAAGTGTCTGCGAGGCTGATGGACTGGGAGGAAATGGCCATCCTGAAGCCCCGCCCGTCTGCTGGTATGATGGTTGATTGACAGATGAAGCTGTCCACTGAGTTGACAAACTGAGCCGAGTCGCTCTGGTCGTCTCTGCTGGACACGTCGGTGACGTTGTCCGTGCAGACAGCAGCTCTCCTCCCCTGCAGCGGACACGTGCAGTCAAACAGCATGAAAAACATCTGTCAGTTGCTACGGTTACGCTTGTGATTAAATTTGATTTCTTTTTTTTTCATTCTTCACTATTTGATTCTTCAAAACAAGATGTGGAAACTGTCAGTTTGTCTCGTAGCTGGAATATTTAATGTGCTCTGATGGAGCCGCAGCCACAACACACACACATCCTACTCTCATTTAATTACACACTAGTTTGATAATGTTTTCACATGTATAGAATATATTTCTAATGCTTGAAACAAGAGGGAAAAAATGTATAAGAAACAAAAGGCTTATGATGTAAGCTGGCTGTGAGCGTGGAGGCAGCGTGAAGCCACTATGAGTGTTTCTCAGTAGTTGTGATGTAAGATTAATGTGTCTGAATAATCCTGTGTGTGTGTGTGTGTGTGTGTGTGTGTGTGTGTGTGTGTGTGTGTGCGTGTGTGTGTGTCACCTCATGGCCGCACAGGCTGATGTTGAACAGGTGAAGGTACTTGGTGCCTTTAGAGGTGAAGCTCGGCCCGATGGTCATCGAGGCCACGTCGCTCAGAGGGCTGAGGTCAAAGGTCATGGTGCGGTTGTTGTCCGTGTAGGAGAAGGAGCAGTTGCTGTAGCAGCGAGAGTGTTCCTGAAAAGAGAAGAAGAACGTGATTCGTAACGTTTTTTAATTCATTCTTTGATCAGAAAGTTCCTGATTTAAAATGAAAATGTTTCAGACTTTCTTCATCCATTTATCCACTAAGAGGTGAATGATTTCTCAAAGTAAGATGTAAGCAGATAAAAGCATTGTGTCAGTATCAGAACCATCAGCTGACACCCAGTCCGAACCCAGAGGACGTGTCTCTACCTTGTTGCTGATACTTCCATGTCCACATGCGACGCACGCGTCCTGCCCGTAGGTGTGTCGTCCTGCCAGGTGTGTGTTGGGCGGACACTCCTGGCATCGGTTGGTGTCTCTGTCGATGTAAAAACCAGCGGGGCAGGGGACGCAGGAGGAGCCGGCCCGCTGGGAGTTCTGGGGGACCAGAGCGCACGCCCGACACGCCGAGGCCACGCCGTCCAGGACGTTCGTCACGCTGATGGAGTACAGCTTCACCGCGTCGCTGACGTAGCGACGCACCTACAGACACAGGACGAGGGTAGAAACATGAAGCTTGATATCGAATTTAATGTTATAATTTAAGCAAGCGAATAAAACAAAGCATAAATGATCAAGGCAGCTGTAACCACTAAAACTATGTGGATAGTGAAAAGATAAAACATTAAACACAAATTAAAAACACATTAATGATCCGTATGAATTAAAAAACCATTAAGAAAATAAAAATAATGAAGACCAACAAGCGATCAGTGAAAAGGTGTGTAAAAATAAAACTATTAAAAAGTAAGAATAAAATGTGATACGTAGCAAAGAACAAAATAAAAATGAGAATCACGTGACGGTAAAAGCTGCAGCAGCTTAAAATTCACTCACGTCCAGAGCGTGGTTGGTTCTCTGGAACGCCCATGTGTATGTGACGGAGGCGTTCCTGGTCATGCTGTGTGTGTACGACTGTTTCCCCTTGTTGCCCTCCCAGGACTCCACCACCGTGGTGCTCTTCCTGTTCACATCCTGCAGGGGGCGTCGCAGCACAACAATCAGACGGGGAAAAAACGGGGTTGGATTATCATTAAAAAACAATTAGCAGAGCGCCGCAATGAACTGGACCTCAGTGACACGACACGACTGTTCTGGCTCGCTGGTGAAAATAGTCGCTTAATGCCACACACACACACACACACACACACACACACACACACACACACACACACGTGTCAAGCACACACCATCATGAAGTAGAGCTCACAGTCGGCGGAGCAGATGGTCTCGAACACGAAGGTGATCCGGCCAAACTCGATGCCGGTCATCCCTGAGAGCGAGGCTGGGACCCTGCCACACACACACAGACACACACACAAACACAAACACAGGCCGTGGGTCAGGACACACACTCTCAACATTATCCCACACTGTGTTGCTGAAGTGTATTTTTACCAGGTGATGTACGTACTTGAAGCCGGGCACATGCAGACTGAGGATCAGATAGTCGTTATCTGAACTGCCTGCTCCGCTGCGGATGTGGTCGCCTGCTACCTCCCATCCTGACGAGGAACAACAACACTCACTTTACACTTTATACATCAGACATTGAACGCATCATCAGACTGGACGGCAGTGACAGCAATGGACTTTATTTTCTTTTCTCTTAAGTTACTTTTTTGGGCAGTTTTTTATGCATTAATTTGACAGTGGAAAGTGGAGAGAGACAGGAAATACAGGAGAGACATGTAAAGGATCCCGGATATATGATGTGAGGGTTGATTCGTATTAGTGGTTGTGATTAGGTCGGATAAAGTTGAATATTCTGGTCGTATCAATGAAGAAATGCTCATTTATTTTTATTATTTATTCTGTTAAAGAGCTTTACTGAAACTACACAAATTAGACAACGACCTCTCTTTCTCTCTCTCTCTCTCTCTCTCTCTCTCTCTCTCTCACCGTTCATGTCGTCACATTTGGAGTTGCCCACGTTGAAACAGGAAGTCTTCATGTTGGACGGCAGCACGTTCCACCATTTGTACTCGTATCCCAACACGGGCTCTGTACCTGCAGGGCACTTGGCACACACTACAAAACACACACGCACACACACACACACACACACACACACACACACACACACACACACACACACAAAGCTTTAATTAGACACTACAGTGACACTTCCCTGTAATATTATGTTTACACATCTTTTCAGGAGGGGGTTATAATCAGCTCGGTCGCCTCTTTGGAGCGAACACTGAGAATGAAGGAGAGGACGTGACGGGACCGGATGGAGCGGCTCTTTGAAGTATACGACTGTTATGAAGTGAACAGAAACTACGAGGGAGTGTAACGGGACTTTGAATAGAAAGTGTTGAAGATAATTAAATAGATTTCACTGTCATATCACAGAACAGGTGCCAAAAAAACGAGCTGTTTGTTTGTTTGTTGTTGGACTAAAACAAGACTTTGAACACATCACACTAAACCAATAATTGATCAATCTAGAAAATAACTGGCAGATTAACCGATAACAAAAGTAATCAATGGTTGCAGTTGTCTGTGTAGATACTGTATGCTTATACTTGGATAAATACAGTTATATCCATACAGCATCAGTGCCTCAGTGACAAATGGACAGATGTGAGCAGATGTGAGCAGGGTTACCATTGGTGCCGTCGGAGTGGGTTCCAGGTGGGCAGGGCAAACAGGTGGAGTCGTTGCTGTTGTAGTAGCCGGGGTTGCAGGGGGGGCAGGTCTCTCTCTGCCCCGTCGCAGGCAGCTCCACAGCTCCAGTGACGTTCTCCACACAAATCTTTGGCTCCACCCAGCGATACAACACCTGCGTCTGTACCCGACAAAAAACCACAGAGGACGATATTAGCGAAGGGTGGAGGGATTCTCAAAGGAAAATAAAATAAAAAATAGAGTTTAAAAGACACAAAAACAAACAATAGCATCAACAATAAAGGGATGTGTTTCTTTTCTGCTCCTGAACAATCGTCACTTTCACTCAGCTCTTTCAAAACAAGGTCGTGGGCGAGAGCCAGCGACGCTGATTGTGGATCAGGTGACATGCAAAGTGTTCACTAAGCGATTCATCATTTCTTCCCCCGTCACGTGGTGAGACTTGATTCCTGTTCCTGCTGCAGCGCAGTGTCCTGAGAGAGCTGACAACACGTCGTCTCTCTTTATTATCAGTTCAAACGTAATGCAGGACGATGCTTCATGAGATCTGCACATGAAGGTGCAGTGGTCGGAAGATAAAAAGGAATTTTCAGGAATTAAATATAAAACCATCAGGGGTGTTTGTCGTCAGAAGTCTAGTTTCAGTTCCATTGTTTTGCTTTATTTACCTAGAAATCAACTGATCAACTGATCTTTGACAACTTATCAAATACTACCTTAAAATTCTTCCTATTCCCATGACAAAGAGGGTGTGTTTGTACATGTGTGTGTGTGTGTGAAATGTAAAACGTGTGGACGCCACTGACCTTCCCTTCGCTGTCGCAGGCCGTGTGGATCTGGAAGTAGTCCTTCCCCGAGCACGGCGGCCTCACTTTGCATTCTGCCCATCCCTCATCTGCGAGAGGAGTGTGTGTGAGTGCAAAGCGCCGAGACAAGAACGCAGAGGACGCGGTTTTATGATGACACGCGTACATACGTGAGTAGTGGTGCTCGGGACACGGTGTACAGGAGGACGCCCCCTTCACGGAGTAAGTGTTGCTGGGACACGGCTGGCAGGACGAAGAGCCGGGGGCGGCGCTGAACCAGCCGGGTCGGCACGGAAAACACTCGGACGTGTAGGCAACACCTGGACACATGTGTGCATACTGTGTGTGAGGTAGCAGCACATGCACGCAGCGTCTTTTCACCTGGTAAATATGAAGCTCTAGAGAGAAATCGACATCAGAGACGGGATTCTGACCTTCGATTTGGATGTTCTTGAGCAGCACAGGTTTCACCATCTTCCCTCCCACCAGGATGCCAGTGGTTCTCCAGTACAGG